>NC_063195.1:3544272-3566500 GCF_017589495.1 Alosa alosa | reverse complement strand
TTGCTCGCCTTCTAAGTTTTCCGACTTTTATCTTTCCTTCTTTTTTTTCCGCTGTGGATGCTATTGAGGCTCGTAAGTCATACGAGTCATATCACTCTCTGTCTCTTTTTAAATGCCTATTCCCTGAAGGCTACAATTACTATGTGTTTGATATCGAAACAAAATAACCCAGGCAGTCTCATCTAGATATAGCACAGGTTGAAGTCAACGTCAATTTGGTTCTATTTACTGAGGTGAATGTGTGTGTGTGTGTGTGTAAACATCTTGTAGATGACTCCAGAAATTACATCGGAAGAAGAAGGGAGTGAATAGTGGCAAGAGCAAACCGAAGGCTGCTGACAAGTTGTGGTAGGCTATACATGAAAATTTGGTACATGAAAATGTAGCTAAAAATTGGAGAATGCAATGCAGTCAAGCATTTTGACGACGTGGAGAGACAAGCCTGCAGCAGATTAAATGCCGAGAGAGAAAAAGATGCTGTTTTAAAAGGACGATCGGCAGACCGAAGCTGCAGCAAACAGGTGATATTTAGACATTTATTTCACAAAATCCAAGACTAAGAACAGACAGACTATGTAACTGGACACATTGAGGCCAAAAATATTGAGAATTCTACGGGAATGTTGAAGACGAAGGAGTGAATAGTGGCAAGAGGCAAGCCGAAGGCCAAGGACAAGTCCCGACGGTAATTGTAAAGCAATTTACAAAAGATTCACTGAACAAAAACGCTGATGTGGTACATGAAAATTTAGCTAAAAATGTGGAGAATGCAATGCAACGGGGCATTTGGACGATAGGCTATATTGGCACACAGAATAGGCTATAGGCAACAGGCCGATGTGCGTTTTATTAGCTTGACTCCAGGTCCACCAGATGTCCCTGCTTCATGGCCATATTGATTGTATTATTTCTGAATCCGAGGCGGAGGGAAAAAACAAGAACATGAGGGATTGACTGATTAAGAGAGAGAGAGACAGGAAGGTCTTGCACAGAAGAGAGATGTTTTGGGTTTGGAATGAGCTTTGTGATTAATGCTTTTGATAGGACATGGTCTGAGATTCAAGCCTTACTTGACCCCAACCACTCCCCGGCTTTCTTTCTTGTTTAAGAGCCTTTCTCCGATGGTACTTGTTGTGTCTCTCTCTAGACTCCTCTTTGCGTCTATTGCTCATAGGAACGTAAGCTTTTCATGCCATCAACACACTGCTCCGAGATCAGACTGGATGACCACACAGTGATGTATTTGTGTGCTGCAGTTAGGCGCCGTGCTGCAGTCAGACCAGACGGCAGGGTGCAGAGCAGAGCGGAGCCTTTTGACGCTATTTGCGCTCTGGCTCACGTTCTGCAGAAGCCAGCCAAAAATAGCTCTACTGTTTAGATAAGAGTCGCACCGGGCTTTCTAATAAGACAATGCATTTGTTATTCTGATATGAAATCAGACTGTTTTTAGACAGAGACTGAGTTTGCTGCTGATATTCTGGGGATATAGGCTACAACATAGCCAATGTAGGACTTTAGCCTTTTAATATATTTGCTGCATTGATCAGTTTTCTAGAAAGAACAGGCAAGAGCTTTCTAGCCTCACGTCAGCAGCGCTGCATCCCATATAGGCTACATTAAAAACATCCCATATAGCCTACATTATAAACACACAGCAGATGGCGGGCGGGGCGGTTTTGAAAATTGGTCAAAAACTTTGCTGATGGATGGATTAAGTTTTGCTATGCAGTTATGGTTGAAATAATATTCCATCAGCGCATCTCTAGTGTGTGTGCCTTCTCTCTAGGTAGTAATATTACTACCTAGGTCAAAGTACTCCCAAGTGCTATTGCGCCAGACATTGTAGTTCTCCTGTTTATTCGCTTTGGGAAAATCGTCACGGTTCATGTTGTGTGCCCTAACATTTTAATCAACTACTTGTGCCACTGTATTTAAGTAGGCCTTTTTTCTCCGTTTGTGGTTTTATTGTAATCTCTTCTCCATGTGTGGATTACTATTTTCCTATTTTGTGGATTTACTCTTTTTCCATTTTCTACAACATTGTAACCTGCAAGTGGATATTACGCCGCATTTTGTAACATCACCAAAGTGCTGAAAAGTAAAGAACTCATTTAACCTTGGCATCCAATTCTTCAAGCAGTATTTGTGTCTTTTCTTGGTTTTTCACCAATTCCCAGCAGGAGGGTAAGATAACTGGTTCCTTCTGTGGTTATTCATCTGCTCTGTCTAAGACTTGGGTTAGTTGACTTAGTACTGCTGCATGGCAACAAAAATCTCCATCCTTATAAAACCTGAGCAAGAAGTAGCCTATAACCTGTGTCTCTAGATAAACTCTAGGGTCAAACATCTTTGCACGTTAGCCAACTGTTCGAGACCTAGGCGTAGTCGCTCCTTATTTCATAAACATTCAATAATCCACCACGGAAGCCTGATCAACTTCCGAGGGGATATTTAAAATAGAGTAATAGGTTATTCTGCGCCGCAGAGGGAAGACGTGCAACTTCGCTTGACAGTAGGTCCCTGCTTTACAATAACCCCTCAAAGGGGTATCGTGGGTCTTAACTGCCTAGGACCTGGGGTTACGCCTGAGAAACGGCTGACGTTGACTAGGTTCTGGGGTTACCTGCAGGGGCAACACAGATGGTGGACAATAAATAGTGCTCGTGGACAGGTCAGTGATGGTGCTTACGGACAATAACAGTGCCTGGGACAGGTCAGTGATGGCGCTTTATGGACAACAACAGTGCTTGTGGACAGGTCAGTGATGGTGCTTATGGACAACAACAGTGCTCGTGGACAGGTCAGTGATGGCGCTTATGCGGACAATAACAGTGCTTGTGGGACAGGTCAGTGATGGTGCTTATGGACAACAACAGTGCTCGTGGACAGGTCAGTGATGGTGGACAATAACAGTGCCCGTGGACAGGTCAGTGATGGTACTTATGGACAATAACAGTGCCGTGGGACAGGTCAGTGATGGCGCTTATGGACAACAACAGCTTTTGTGGACAGGTCAAAGTGATGGTGGACAATAACAGTGCTCCGTGGACAGGTCAGTGATGGTGCTTATGGACAATAACAGTGCTTGTGGACAGGTCAGTGATGGTGGACAATAACAGTGCTTGTGGACAGGTCAGTGATGGTGGACAATAACAGTGCCCGTGGACAGGTCAGTGATGGTGCTTATGGACAATAACAGCGCTTGTGGACAGGTCAGTGATGGTGGACAACAACAGTGCTCGTGGACGGGTCAGTGATGGCGCTTATGGACAATAACAGTGCTTGTGACAGGTCAGTGATGGTGGTTAATAACAGTGCTCGTGGACAGGTCAGTGATGGTGATTATGGACAATAGCAGTGTCTTCGTGGGACAAGTCACTGATGGTGCTTGAGGACATATAATAACAGTGCTTGGTGACGAAGTTTGTGGGAAACAGAAATGAAATGTCATTTTATTCAGTAATAGAATGTGCTCCCACTGTGCCAGGGCTGAGTCTGTTTCTCTTCTTGCTGACCACTTCACCAGCTTTAGAAATAAAACCGCTTCACATGGCACAGAGGGAGGCTGGTGTGCACAGAATATTTGGGGCCAGCACATCCAAATGAGGATAGACGTTTTGTGCTGAGCCCAAAACTGGTGGGTCTTCTGAGCGTGGGATGTTTGGTCTCAAGTACTGCTGCACCTCTACAGTGGCATTTTGCAGTGGCACTTTCACCTTCCTGATCTCTGAAACATGTGGGTCCAGCAAATCCCAAAGGCCCGCCCTGAATGGGGACACAAAAAAATGCATTACAAAAAAAACAATATAAACATGGCAATATTGACCATAGATTCATATACCTGAGGATTCAGCAGGCTCTTGTGCTTGAGTCAGGTGGAGTGCTGTCTTTAAAAGAGCAGAACATCCGGCCGTGAGCCTTCTCACAGCATTTTGGGAATTCCCTGAATTGCAAAACCCATTGTTTTGAATCGTGGATCCAGGAGAGTGGCCAGGAGTGTTGACTGGCTGTCTCAGAGTGACTCAACCTTTCAGTCATGAGTCGAGTGAGGTTGTTGCAGAGCTGCTTAGCCATCTCACCCTTCACCTCCCGCTGTGTGGAAGTTATGGCCTCAGCATTCGCACAAGGGGAACACAACGTGAATGGAACGCTTTTGTTACGTGCCTGGTGTGGCCCACCATAAACGCACCTAAGCATCGCACCGACAATCGGACAAATTGAAAAGAAAATCCATGAAGAATGAGGTGCCTGTTACTTTGCGGACATCAGGGGCTCAGTAAAGGACAATTCAGTGCAGAGTTCAACAAAGTGTACACACACACACACACACACACACACACACACACACACACACACACACACACACACACACACTCCCTCCCTCTCTCTCTGTCTTTCTCTCACATATACATGCACACTCTCCTCCTCTATCTATGACTCTCTCACACACATATACACACATTCACGCACGTGACAATAACACATTAATCATATTACACGCGACATCAGACATCATTATCGCCAAGACACATTAATATTACACGCATTGAATATTACACACACGACACGCATTACACACGCATTAATACACATTACATTACACACGACACGCACATTATTACATGCACAATACACACACACACACACACACATTAATACACTCCCTTTCTTTCTTTCTGTCTTTTTTTTTTCATACATGCATACTTTCCTCCTCCTTATCTATGACTTTCATTACATTAATATATGGTATTATCGCCTTACATATATACATCGCGCGATGACACATTATTACACATACACATTACACACACACACACACATTGCCATTCCCCTCTTCCTTTCTGTCTTTCTTTTCTCACATATATGTATTTTCCTCTTTCTTCCCTTCCTATTTGCGATTTTCCCTACATTAATATTATATATTACACATTTACGCATCTATTATCATTATTAAACATTTGACATGAAATTATTTATTACATGCACATACATTACATTACGTACACATTATTACGCATTACATTGTGCGACAATACACACGCATTACACAAAAAGCTATTAATATTACACATATTACACACACACAGACATTATCACACACATGCACACACACACATTGCACACACACACACACACACACACACACACACACACTCCCTCCCTCTCTGTCTTTCTCTCTTTCACATACATGCACACTCTCTCCTCCCTATCTATGACTCTCTCTTCATTACACACATATATACACGCCAAGACACATATACACGCCAAGACGCATATCAATAATACACACATATTAATACACATGCACACACACACACACACACACACACACACACACACACACACACACACACACACTATAGAGGAATGGCCATACCATATGTGTCACTGCATGTTGAGCCACGTCTAAGCAATGGGTTTTGTACAACCAGATCCAGTTGTGTGTCTAAGTGTGTATGTGAGGGAGAGAGAATGTGTCTCCATTGAACAAACTCATTAAAGGGAACTCCCAGTCTGTTACTGCACTCCTGCATCTGAAGAGATGTTTGCCCAGAGAAGAGAAGAGAAGACATGATGACTGTATCCTATACATATATCTGGTGTGTAGATCTTGTGCACAGGCAGATGTTCTGATGGAAGTGCATCTTCTCCTTGATCTTCTTGCTCCTGTAGATCACTCTGATGTCCTTCTTGACCTCTGGGCCTGATCCACTTTTGGTAGCATTGTACAGTAAGCTGAGGGATTCCTGCAGGAAGACATTTTCCTTGATCATGACCTTTACTTAGTCTTTGTTCTGACTTGATGTTTGGGGGTCTTTTTTTGAGCCTTGAGTCTGATAGGGAGCGAAGGAGTGAGAGAGAGAGAGAGAGAGAGAGAGAGAGAGAGAGAGATGGGATCAGGACTCAAACCCTTTGGCATGTGGACCCCAGTATGGGTGGCTGAAGCTTGAACTCTTGATGTCTAGCAGATGTCTGCTTGGTTAGTGCTTGGATGGGAGAGCCATAAGTACTAGTGATATTAGTGTGAACATGTTGATCATCACTACCCCATCTCACTGGCCTGTTTTCTGATGGACCTCATCTTCTCAAAGGAACCATCCTGCTGCACACTGACCTTGTCTGCTGGAATGACACTTAGAAGCCAATGAGTTCCATCCCTCAGACTGGGGTAGCTGATGAAGTCTGGCTCTGTGTCTGAACAGGGGCTCCTAGGATTAAACTACAGCAAGAAGAACAGCTCTAAAGTGTTCCCGTGCTTCACACTGACATGAAGTAAAAGTAGTAGTAGTAGTGTGTCTGTGTGTTTTTTATTATTACCTTATGGCCATCTTTTATTTGACCTTTTAAAATGTTGATGAGGTCATCAGGATGCGCCCCTTCAGAATCCCCTACTTCCAGACCCATGATGTCACACATGAGAAAGGGCAGGAACTCTCTAGTTCTGCCATCTCTGAACTTGTGTGTTTTGAACTGAAATGACAATAAATTAGTTCTAGGCTGGTATTCACAAAGAATCATATAGGATAAAAGTAACTACTAACTGATTCTACATTTGTAGAAACACTTAAAACTATATGCATAAAATATGACTGCCACTTAGTCCTACACATCTCTCCGCAAAATAAAACCTGTGTGTGTGGGGGTTACATTTCAACTTTACCGGCAAGCATGTCCACATTAATTTCTTGTATGTCTACCCCATACATAATTTCACAGCCTCAGCATGCATTCAAAGGGTGTAATCAGGGAGAAAGGCACTAGATCCTGGACCCTACTGTAGTACCAGTCCTGCATACTGTGGTGTCTCTCTGATCATTTCCCAGCATGCTCTAGCCTACTCTACTGTGGTTGCTAAGGTTACGTTTAAGCTACATGACATGACTCCATGCGTACTGTGGTGTCTCTCTGATCATTTGCTAATTTATCTGCCCATGGTCCTGGATCCTCTGGCAAAAGCTGTTGTGCACTGCTCTGCCTATTTGCTCTTGTGTCATGTCCTCACTGTGCTCAGAGCAGCCATACCCCCTGCTCTCTTCACCTCCATCATCCTCAATCACATCTTCTCCATCATCTTTCTCTACATGAAGGAGACATTTGATATGTGCCTCTTATCATAATTAGAGCCTAATATAATAAAACAGAATAAGATGACCTTTCAGTCAAAATGGCTAAACATGGTTTGCTTTTATTTGGAACTGCTGTGTATAAGCACACAGAGGAGGATGAGGTCTGATGCTACTCCACTCTCTGATGTGACAGTTTCTGAAAACTGAGCCATGTGGTTCACAATGTTAAGATCTGCTTCTATATAAATCTGTTAAGCTATAATGTTGGCATGATATGTAACCTAAACTACCTATGACACTCATTAGCGCAGTATTGCTAATTGTATTGTATAGATATCATAGCTTATTAGTTAAACATGTTTACAATTAAGCTATCATAGCGTATCATTTGAAAGTGTATTTTCTGCTCTTTCAATGGGTTGTCTCAGTTTGTTTGTATATATGTAATATATATGTACAGTATATTGCTCAGTTTATGGGCAGACTATGGAATATAAAATAGATATAATATATATATATATATAATGTATAGTATGGGGTGTTGGCAGCGCAAAGTCATAGGTGAAACAGTGTAGGAGTAATGTAAACAGGTAAGCAGTGCAATACAGTCAATGTAAACAGGTAAACAGTGCAGTAGTAAAAAGAAAACAGGTAAACTAGTAACAGCTAAAGTGCAAATGCTAGACAGGAGGTGAAGTTTTGCTCAGCAGTGTTAATGCCTCTGGAAAGAAACTGTACCCGAGCCTGCTGGTGCGGGAGCACAGGCTCCTGTATCGCCTGCCAGATGGGAGTCGACTGAAAAGAGGTTTGGGTGGGTGGCATCTGGTTATCCATCCCTGGCTACTTCACCACCTCTACCTGTGAAGTCAAAACACCTTAGTGTCACAATTGATTCTACAGTTTCCTTTGACTCTCACATCAAATACATCACTCAAAGCCCAACATAATCTTGCACCCTCTTATCTTTCAAGCCTCCTGACCCCTTACCTACCTACCCGCACCTTACGCTCCACTGATGCCCACCTCCTATCCACCCCCACTGCACATCTCCATTCCATGGGTGACAGGGCTTTTAGCGTGGCTGGCCCCAAACTCTGGAACTCCCTTCCACTCCCACAAACTCTGTGATTAATTAATCTAAATCAATCACATGCATCCATTTTTGCTATGAACTTATCTTAACATCAATTTTTGTCAGATGAGTGAATCAATGAAGAGCCAAACCAACATTATAAACTTTAAAGTTCAACTTCTCTCTTTTATGATCATTTTCCCTTTGGCTCAGGCATCAGTAGTTCCTGGTGTCAGATGTTTAGTATGATGCAAATGACTGAAGCTACAAATCACTGTCAATGGCATGTGCAGAGTAAGCTACCCTAACACCAAGGTAATGTGTGGTATACCCCCCATGATTTATCCTTTTATGGCCATTCAAACATGTTGTTTCTGCTAAATGTAATGTTGTAGATTTTGTTCACGTAATTATTAGGTTGTTTTCTTTTCTATCCAGTAGGTGGCAGTCAAAGATAAGAAAACGCAGGGCTCTAAGAAAACGAGACAAAAAAAGCAGCATAGCCTACAAGTGCGAATCGAAATGCAATGTGTGAAGTTATTGGAATGGAAATAAATGTAACCACCTTCAACATACTTTTGAAGACATTTTGTTTCAAGTGTGCAACACATGTACTCAATTTAGTAAGGGAGTTTGTCCAACCCGATCTCACAAGCAATGCGTATGAAGTCGTACGCAACACTAATACCGAATTGCGTATGAATTCATACGCAAAATCAGCTAGTGACACATGCGTAGCCTACATATCCGCCACTCAAGCAACATGGCCACGCACGCCACCTGTCAAAATCATTTTTTTTTATTTCATAAATAAGTTTCGTTACAATAAATAATGGTTTGGTGTAGGCTAATTAATGAAAATCTCGCTTGATAGCAGTACTTTAAAATTGATAATTAGGTAACCTGGTCAACATGCTAAAGGTTTACGCTTTTGTAATACATAAAAAAAATCGGTTTCTTTTGTTTAGACCCATGTTTTATGAAATAAAAAATGATTTTGACAGGTGGCCGTTTGCAATATAAGTTGCTTGAGTGAGCGGATATGTAGGTTACCGCGATGTGTCACTAGTTGATTTTATGCGTGATGAATTCATACACGCCTATTCGGTATTAGTGTTATGTATTTAACTTCATACGCATTGCTTGTGAGATCGGGTTGGTTTGTCGGTTAGTTAGTTAGTCAGTCGTAGGGTAGGCCTATAGGCTAAGCAAACAATACGCCACGTTAGCAAGGTAACTTTAACAAGGGTGGCGCTAGCATTATTATCATCAAGAGGTGTGCTAACTTGTAGGCCTACCTCCAGATTGCTTTTGCATTGAGGTGATACCAGAGCCAGGCTACCTATTAAACATGCTCTGGTGATATTTCAGACTTGACGAACTCCCATGGTAGGCAACGGGAATTCCTTACTGAAAATAGTAGATTGATGCTCCTGTCAACAGGACTAGTCTGGGCGTTCTTTTTTTAAAACGTGGGCTAAACGTTTCATTCAAAGCAGCTTTCTGCTCTGCGCCCTTCAGTCACTATAGCCACACTGCACTGTGTCAAATGTCACCACGAAATGATTAAGCAGCTTTATTTTCTTTAATGCCTTAATATTTCTGTAATTAATTAATCAAAGTCAATGTGCTTTTGACAGCCCTAGTTATTATACTACTGCAATACACTAATCTGGTACAGTGTTGCACTGAATAGAGAGATGATCTTGGGTGGTCAATGCATGAAATGTCCAACTACGGAAAAAGGAAGTTTGAAGAAAAGAAACAAAAATCACAAAATAAAAATCACATATATTCTGTTTTGTTATAGCATAGAAAACAATGAAACAAATCAACTGACAACAGGTTCATCACATCTCCTTTCAGAATCTTTATTCAGACATTTAAAAGTCAGAAACACATTTTATTTACATATTTTAAGTCAGAAAAACAAGCATTTTTTTTGCTATGTCAACACATACTGTATAGAACCACTGACACCTCAGATCAGCAAATAACTTTTTCAAAGAAATTCAGCAAATAACTAAACTTTACGGAGAACAGAATACATCATATTGTTGTTGTTGAAAACATTCTCATAATCCACACATTCATTTTCAGGAGAAGAGCATAATATAAAGAAAGCAATATCAGCATTTGTTTCATCAGAACAGTAATTATATAACTGAATATACATATCAATATCTAAACAGCATCTCAGCAATACACATGTGTATGAACAGGAGTGTGTGTGACTGGAGTTCCTGCAGTTCTTTATACAGTCTATGGGCCAAAGCTGGAACTATTGCCATAGCAACAAGCCCTGCTCAACTGCCAGGGCCACAGAACAAGCATCACAATGGATGTTGCTACGGTTACGTGGTTACTGTGGAATGTTGGAGTGTCTTGACTTGATGAATTTAAGTCTGAATTTTGGCAGTTTGTTAAATAGACAACAGTGTTAAACAAACCACACACACACACACACACACACACACAAATAATAATGTCAAACAATACACACACACACACACACACACACACTATGGATGTACCTGTTGGATGATGTGTTAGTAAAGATATGCCAGATCTGATGCAAAGCAAAATAATGTAATGCCCTCTTACTAAAGTTGTTTGTAAAAGAGCTTCTTGTGCCTACAAGCCTGTATTTACATTACAGTGTCATACAAAGACACAGACAGAGGGAGATACAGACACACACACAGACACAGAAAGAGAGAAAGAGAGAGAGAGAGAGAGAAAGAGAGAAAGGGGTGAAAGGGTGGATGTACCTGTTGGAGGATCTAGCTCATGTGATCTTAGCAGGACACTGAGGGAGCCATAATCCCAAAAAGCCCAAACCCTGGATAGAGGGGCTCAGTGAATGTGGAGTGGAACGGTGCAGGTGGGTGAGTGTGTCAGTGGAGACGCTGTAGAACACAGAGTGCCGGCCCGGCCAGTCCAGGTAAACTCCTACTGTTCTGGGAGCCGAGAGGAGGGGGCAGGTATGATAGTGTGTTTATTATTGTGCCAGACAGAGTAACTGTGATGAGGAGAGCAGTACAAACTCCAGGACTTGGCATTCCGTCCCATTATGACGTCAGCACTGACCCCTTTCCTCTTGATGCTTTTATAGGCCACAGATATATCAGCTCCATCATCTCCACTCCACTCAGCCTCCCAGTAGCAGCGTCCAGTCAGACCCTCTCTACACAACACCTGAGGATAAATGGAGTCAAATCTCTGGGTGTTCAGGATCTGACTGCTGCTGCTTCTTCACACGTGTCACCCCTTCTGTTCTCCTCAGAGAGAGAGAGAGTTTTCTGTGTGCTGTGTTGGGGTCCAGTGTGAGATCACAGGCATCTGCAGACAAGAGGAGAGAACATGAGAACACACACACACATACAGAGATAACATGAGAACACACACACACCATGTCAACACAAAACAAACAAACAAACACACACACACACACACACACACAATACAAACAGTATGTCAATACAAAACACCTTAACACACCTTAACAAGGCACACACACACACATGATACAGAGAACATCCTCATCAGAAATGGGGAACACACACACACATATGCAGAACCAAGAGGAGGGTGGCATGGGAACACACACACCTACTAATCTACCCACACACACACATATCTCCTACTCAATCTGCCGACGCGCGCACGCGCGCGCATGACTATCGGATCTGCCGACATCGCATATATCGGATCTTTCTTACGCACTTGCTGCGCGCGCGCGCGCCTCTTCGGATCTTAACCAGTACGCGCGCCATATCAGATCTGTACGCATCATTTAATCCAGATCTGCGCCACGCGCACGCGCCGCGCGCGCGCGCGCACGCGCGGCACGCGCGCACGCGCGAAATATCCGGATCTTTCGCCAGCATAATAGACCTTTTGCTTACGCACTTGCGCATCTATCTGGTCGGTAGCCATCGCGCGGAACGCACGTGGACGATACTTGCGGTTGCACGCGCGCACGCGCGCGCGCGCACGCGCGCACGCATCATATCTGGATCTTATACGATACGCGCGCGCGCGCGCACTTTCAGATATCATATCGGATCTGCCGCCGCGCGCCTGGCCAGATCTTGCTCCCGGGCGCGCGCGCAGACCTTGCGCGGACCGCGCCGCGCATCTCTCGGATCTGCCAGTGTTGCGCGCGCGCACGCACATCGATCATACGATCGCGCACCGGGACGCGCACGCATGGACATTACCAGACACACGCGGACGCGCGCACGCGAAAATATCAGGATCTGCCAGTCTCCGCGCACTGGACACACGCGCATCCTGCTCCAGTCTGCCAGCCGCGCACGCGCATCTATATATCGATCATAGCCAGCACGCACGCACGCACGCATCTACTATCGATCTCTTGACGCGCGCGCGCGCGCGCATCGCATCACTATCGGGATCTGCCAGTACGCGGACGCGCGCGCGCGCATATCAGTCTGCCGAGCGCGAATGCGCGCGCGCGCGCGCGCACAGGATCTGCCAGATCTGCGCACGGTACGCATCTGTTCGATCTGCTTCAACGCGCGCGCGCCGATCGGATCCTGTGACACCGGACGCACGCACGCGCACGCACGCGCACGCGCATCATATCGATCTGCTGACGCGCACGCATCGTTCAGTCTGCCTGACGCGCATCTGGCATCGATCTGCCAGACGCGCGCACGCTGGATCTCGCTGACGCGCATCTGTTCAGATCTGCGCCCAGGCTTTGCCGCGCGCATCATATCAGGATCTGCTCGACACCGCGCCTATCGGATCTGCTCTGACGCGCGCATCATATCAGATCTGCTCATTTTACTTGCGCGCACGCACTGCTGGATGGGTTGCTTCCGACACGCACGCCGTTTGAATACGCACGCCTATCGATCTGCCAGAGCGCACGCACGCGCGCAGCGGCGCTATCAGATCACCAATCGCACGCACGGACGCCGCACCAGTCACTATGATCTGGGACCGCACGCGAAATATTTATATCAGGATCATAACCAGCGCACGGACCGCATCACCTATCAGGATCTGCCAGTGACGCGCGCACGCGCACGCACGCACGCGCGCATCCTGTGATCTGCCAGGACACACGCACACTCTTATCGATCCCTCACCAGCTGCGCACAGACGCATCTGTTCAGTCTGCTAGCACGCACGCACGCATCGCATGCTCCTGCTCAGTCTGCCGGCCTGAGCCGCACGCATCTGGGTTGCTGGCACGCACGCCGTTTTGCACCAGCCGCCTATATCGATCTACCAGCACGCACGCACCGCGGCACGCCTCGATCTACCGAAGCTCGCGCGGGGCACGGACTCCTGCCCGATCTGCCAGGACAGCGCGCACGCACTCATCAGTCTGCCATACGGGACATATATCGATCTTAACCGAGGCGCGCGCGCACTGCGCGCGCGCACGCGCGCGCACGCGCGCGCGCACGCGCTCATATCGGGATCTGCCAGCCTGGTATCTGCGGCGCATCACTGCTGATCTGCCAGGACGCACGCGCGCATCGCATGTATCGATCTGCCCGACGCACGCGCGCGCGCATCTGATCTGCTTATTTGCGCACGCATCATATCGATCTGCCGGCGCGCGCGCGCACGCACGCACAGGTCTCTGACCGCCGCGCACGCATCCTGGAATTCCACGGATCTGCTCCAGTACGCACGCGCATCCTGCTCAGTCTGCCAGCGCGCTATATCGGATCTCACCTTGACGCGCGCGAAGGCATCGCCAGACACTTTGCGCCGCCACGCATCTGATGGGTTAGCACAACGCACCAGTTTTACTGTACACGCCTATCGATCTGCCTGACACACACGCACGCACACCTGCGCAGCGCAGTGCCAGGCTCACGCACGGGCGCACGCAGTTCACCTGATCTGCAGGACCGCACGCGGCAACGCTCAGTCTACCGACGCACGGACGCTCCTGCTCAGTCTGCCGAGCACGCACGCGCACACGCACGCACGCATCGACCGATCTGTGGGACGCGCGCGCACGCGCTCTTGGGATCAGGATCTGCTCGATATAGGCGCGCACGCGCATCTGTTCGATCTGCTAAACGCACGCACGCATCCTGCTCAGGATCTGCCAGGCCTGAGCCGCAGCATCTGCCAGATCTGTGGGACCGCACGCATCGCATCTTGCGCTCAGATCTGCCAGACGCACGCACGCACGCACGCACGCATCAGATCTGCCAGGCATACGCGCCCTGCTTCTGGATCTAATCTGACTCCGCACGCACCTGACTTTGTGGACGTACTTGCGCATCTTATCGATGTGCCGGAAGCGCGCACGGTTGCTATTAGACACCCATACACATTCAAGCATACCATGCTAAAACATGTGAATGTGAATGATCACAAATAGTGAATAAACAATAATAATAATAATAAAAAAAACTTCTTACATCTCAGCAACGTGGACGTTGCTTTGCTTAGAGAAGCATGGTCAGTTCTGTAAAAGAAAAGCAAAATGTCAGGAAACATGTACCATTTGACAGATGTCAACACTGCTGATTTTCTATTTGTGCCACCTTGTGAAATGTAAGGTGATTTATAATCCACAGAAAAGTCTACCCATGTATATAAAATTATATACATATATGTTTGCATGCACGATCACAAAGGCTCCCCACTTGTCCCAAGGTGACGCTCAAGACCCCTCTAGTTCTCAGAAGGAGACAATCATGAAGTAAAAGCCCCAACACTGTCTATCCTGTACTTAGATAGAGTTAATTGTGAGCAACCAGAGGACTACCTCTGAATAACAAATGCACTTTCCAACAGTGAAACTCCATTATTTAATGCATGATCAGGGACCACCAACCAACACAAGCAAAGTCTTTCTGTTAATCTTGCAGCCTGGAATCTGAGAGGCATTCAGATTGATAAAACAGTCATGAATGTTTATGGTCAATATGGTGGGGAACAGTTACACACAAACAGAAAACTATTTGCAAAGTTTCCTTAACATTTGGCTCATAAAATTTGAATGCACTCTACCTCTAAATATTTCACTATTGCATGTTGCATCAAAGATAAATATACTTCAAAAGCAGCTAATATAATACACATTTGAAAATAGGCCGGCACATTTCGGTGTATGAAGAAATAATTATGGTCTCCAAAATAGAGACAATCAGCACGGTTCCATGCAGCAAATAAAAGGGTTTCAAATCAGTTTATTGGGAATAAACCGAATATCTCGTGTCTTGTAAACACCTTATTCTGATTGAAACAAACCGAAAAGGCCATATTCAGTTTATTAATAAACCAAAGCATATGCCTGTTTTAAAGCGTAATATTGTGTCATGAGAACACTTTAAACGGAATCTGCTCCCAGAAGGAAAAGTGTTGTAGGCCTCATGCGTGCTCAATTCCCACAGAATTGGGATAACATGAACCAATTGTCTCTCACGCACTTTCCTAATCATGGCAAAACAACGCACACTTTTGGAAAGGCAGTAGACAAACTTATGTCTTTGCAATCGTGTAACGTCATGGAGTTCATCAACGGAGAAAATGTATGAAGTAATAGCGGCGTTTTTAAAAGTTTTGTTAAAAACTTGATGAGGATGGCTATCGATGTAACGGCAGACAAAGTGAAATATAGGTGGAAGACCCCGAAGCCCGTTGTATTATACAGCCAAAGGGGAATTCCACCAGTGGAAATTCACGCCAGGGCGTTGGGAGCCTATTAGGCTGCGTCACTGACTTATTTGGAATAATGTCGATTGCTTTGTAATCAGCAATATGCTCAAAATGTGACATTCTACTTGCTTGTAAACAGGTTAAACGGAATATTGACATAAAAGCGGAAATTGGGCAATAGACTGATTCAAAGCGGTTTATTCCTGGCAGGAAAACGTGCTGAATGTTTAAATGTGCAACAATGGGGGTTCTTTCTGAACATACTTCAGTATCTCCAGTTTACAGACAGGATCCTCCAGTCTAGCAGATAACAACTTCAGTCCTGATTCTCCAGGATAATTGTAGCTGAGATCAAGCAGTTTTAAATGGGAGGGTTTGAAGACAGAGCTGAAGCAAGAAAACCACAACCCTTCTCTGAGATGAGACAATCAGAGAGCCTGAGAGAGAGAGAGAGAGAGAGAGACTCTAGTAAATTAAATATGATGACTGTGATCTGCGAAGTGTGGAGGAGATATCTATTGAATTAGTACACACTCCTCCTTAGACACATTTGTTTTACAGTTGTCAAAATGTAACTGAAAAAACTTCCTATCAACACTATATCTATTCAGCACCTAAATGACATTGTTGGCCAGTGGACTTTAAGAATAGGCATTATTATTAATAGTTCTAAAAATGATAGAACATATCAATAGACTACAGAACTGCTCCAGTGCTCTAAATAAATGTGCAGGCACCATGTAAAACACACTGTACTTGGCCTCTGGCCCGTGCCCTAATTGCAAATAACAGCCATGGTGATATCTGCTACCGATGCCACTCTCACTCGTGCCATATTACTTTTTGTAACATAATGGGTCACGACTAGACCAATCCAGAAGCATTTTGAAACTCTAAGCATAAGCAATAAGGTTCAGCATGTTCAATGCTACTTTTTGGTTCTGCCCAATTGATGTTATATTGTCATGGTTTTTCTCCCTAATCAGGAAATCTAAGATGATAATAAAATGTATACCCACCTTAATGTGTGTATTTTGCAGTTAAAACTGGACAGTCCTTTTGAGAGAAGCTGAACTCCATAATCCCCCAGGTCATTGTCCCTCAAGATTCCAGCTGTAGTAGGGAGTTTGCTGATTGTAGAACTGAAGCAACAATCTCACAGGATTTATCTGAGAGTTTACAGTCAGCAAATCTGCAACAACATTTGACAGAACTCAACATATCACTATGCAAGGTTACTTTGAATCAAATCGACTAAATGTAGTGAAATGCACAGAAAATGGTACCAGTGTAAACAGTTGATGCTGCATTTAGATTAGCTGATTATTGATTGATTCATGATTCATTTGTTGCCTGTAGTGAGGACTACAGAGTCCTTCTGCAGTAACAGTAACAGGACACATACTGTAGCCTACTTGTAAACAACACTAGAATTACAGGGATGCAATTCTATGTATCCTCATTTATGTAAATGTAAGTATGTTTAAATAAATAAACACAAAAAATAAATAAATAAATAAATAAATAAATAAATCCAGACTACATCTTGATGTTTCTGGTTCTCTAGATTACATACTGAAGTGTTTCAACTTTGCGGTGAGGATCCTTCAGTGTAGAGGATAACAGCTTCTGTGCTGATCCTCCAGAATGTCTGTTCCACTAGGTCGCTAATCATGTGTAAAACAAACCGTAAGCTACAGTACCTTTTAGGCGACACACAAACACAACACACACTTAGCAGGGCCAGCAGCGGAGACTGGTCACTGGTGGGCAGGGAGAAGGCAGGGTGACCATTGCCCTGACAATGCGCTGTGGAGTTGGGAAGGTTGGCTCTGCTTGCGTCGCGATGAGCTTCCAGGCTAACGGTTTCCACTCGAGGCTTTTCCAACGTCCACCAAGTTGTAATGTTAACGTTAACTTAGTCTCACTATGGCAGACTCCCTCTTCTCTGTCCTTCCCGATCAACAGTAAACAGCTCCCAAGACGTTTGTACCGGAAAGTGTTAATACTCTCTTGCTGATCTAGTTAGCACTAGAGCTAGCACTTACCGCTTCAGTCACCAAATGCCAAACGTTAACGTCTTCCCTCAAACAACTGCCACATCCAGCTACTACTGCTAACCTCCGCAATGTCGACTCAACAGACTCATTACATTACATTACATTACATTTGGCTGGCGCTTTTTTAACCAAAAGCGACTAACAACATGGTAAACAGTAAGTTTTAGAACAATTCTCACAATTTTAGGACAGTTTAAAAAAAACATTAGAGTACAGTAAGACTGACTTCCTTTCACAGAACAACCTTCTGGATCCAAATCAGAGACCTGTTTGGAGACTGCTCGTTCAATGCCTTTGGATAGGAAAGGCAGTAGTGAGACAGGGCGGTAGTTCTCGACTTGAGCAGGGTTGAGAAAGCTTTCTTAAGTAATGGTGTTACCCGGGCCACTTTGAACGCTGTTGGAAATGTGCGGGAGGTTAGCCGAGGCATTGATCACATGTGTGATAGCTGGAGCGATGGTCGGGCTGATGGACTGAAGTAGGCTCGTGAGGTATAGGGTCCAGCGAGCATGTGGTAGGACGGCTGCATGTCAGGAGTCTGGACACTTCACTCGGAGAGAGGCGTGAATGCTGAAAAAAGATGTTCCAGCAGTCCCTAGAGGTTGTAGGAGTCGCGGTATCTGAGTCAGATCGTTGAGTGGGCATGTAAGAAATTGACTGCTGATTGCCGCCACTTTGTTTGTAAAAAAATGAGGCGAGGGTATCTGCAGTAAGGCTGGATGGAGGAGGAGGCAGCTGAGGGTTGAGTAGCGATTTGAAGGTTGAGAAAAGTTTTTCAGTGTCTGTAGCTGTTGATTTTGTCATGGTAGAAAGCAGTCTTAGCAGCAGTGATGCTGGCTGAGAAGAGGTCAGGAGTGTCTGGTAGTTTTGAGGTCGTCAGCTAGTTTGGATTTGTGCCATTTCCTCTCCGCGGCTCTGAGTTTGAAAGCTGCGATCCGGAGGGTATCATTTAGCCATGGATGAGAATGTTTGGATCGAGCTGGCCTTGTGGTAAGAGGGCACAGCTTCGTCTAGACACCAGTCAGTGTGGAGCAGAGCGAGTCAGTGGCTTCATTAACCTCCAGAGAGGAGAGGAGTTGAGTGGAGGTAGACCGGAGGCAACCATAGAGGAGAAGTCGCGTTGGAGACAGGTTCGGATGTTTCGGCGAGCGTGACCATCGGCTGAGGAGCCGGAGGCTGTTCTGACAGGCTGACGTTGAACTGGATGAAGAAGTGGTCAGAAAGATGGAGAGGCGTCCACCATGAGGGTGTCTGTGCTGCAGTTCAGTGAAGATCAAGTCAAGCTCTTTTGCCAGCTTTGTGAGTCGGTGGGCTTTGAACCAGTTCAAGGTCAAAGGGAGGGACCAGGGCCAAAAAGTCCGTTGGAGCCTGGGGCATCTAAGTGGATGTTCATATCCCGAGAACAAGAAGCGGACAGTCATGCTCAGGGATGGAGGATAGCAGAGTGTCAAGTTAAGTCAATAAAATTAAGCCTAGTTGGCCTGGAGGTAGGTAGATGACCAACAGTAGGGGATTTTGCTGGGGCGATCACTGTGATGGCATGGAATTGAATGAGACATATTTGTTTGAAGGCAGTAGCGGGGTGAATTTCCATTTGTTGGAGATCAGCAGGCCGTCCCGCCTCCTCGTCCCAGATAGGCGAGGGTGTGGGATAGTGTAAGGTTAGTGGAGAGTGCAGCCGGGGTGGCAGTGTTCTCTGGTTTGATCCAAGTCTCAGTGAGAGCAAGGAGTTCCAATGAAGGTGGTTGGCATAGCCAGCTATGAAGTCCCGGTTTTGTTGACTGCGGATTGACAGTTCCACAAGCCCATGGAGAAGGAGGTTTCTGTCGGTGAGGACCGTTTAAGTTCCTGGAGGTGAAGGGGATTTCTGCCCCTTTGACATTTCTGCCCCTTGGCATGATGCCGTTTTCTGCAATGGCCGGTGATAACAGATATGGTGGAACGCACATTTTGCCTTTTGTCGGGTGCCTGTGCTCGTGAACTTGCACAGGTCAACTTGCTTGTCTTGACCGTGTCCGTCTTTAAACGCGTCTGGCTGAAGCGAGGGCTGCGCTTATGCTGCGATTCAGCAGCCGCCACTATTTTTATTCTGCTAGGAATTGCATGCAGCTGTCCTCCTGTCTCACTAATGATGCATCAGCGTGGGCAAGACAGCCGGATTGTTCAAAAGGCAATTTCATTGTCAACTGAAAGTCCGCCGCCACACCAATCGAAACTCACAGTTTCAAGTAGCTCCTCCTCAGCTGTTCCCAACGCCTAGAGTCCAATTCTACCAATTGAGAGGGATTTCAGCCAGTAGTAGCCTATGTGTCCTTTGCTTTCTCTCCCAACTCACTGCAGTTAAGGTTCGATTACCTGAGAGGTGTCTGATATTATAAGGAGCTAGTCACGCCTGACAGCCCTCTGGCGTTCGCATTAGCTTAGATTGTTCAAAGGGTGTTAATTACTGTCAACTGAAAGTCCGCTCGCTCACACCGACCCGAAACTCACAGTTTCAAGTAGCCTCCTCCCCTCAGCTGTTCCCAACCCAGAGTCAATTCTAACAATTGGAGAGGATTTGGCCAGTAGTAGCCTATGTGTTCTTGCTTTCTCTCCCCAACTCACTGCAGTTGTTGTCTGATTACCTGAGAGAGGTGCTCCGATATTATAAGGAGCTAGTCCGCGTCTGATCCGCCCTCTGGCGTTCGCACAGCTTAGATTGTTCAAAGGGTGTTAATTACTGTCAACTGAAAGTCCGCTCGCTCACACCGACCGAAACTCACAGTTTCAAGTAGCCTCCTCCCTCAGCTGTTCCCCAAAGCGCCCAGAGTCCATTCTAACAATTGGAGAGGATTTGGCCAGTAGTAGCTTATGTGTTCTTGCTTTCTCTCCCCAACTCACTGCAGTTGTTGTCTGATTACCTGAGAGGTGCTCCGATATTATAAGGAGCTAGTCCGCGTCTGATCCGCCCTCTGGCGTTCGCACAGCTTAGATTGTTCAAAGGGTGTTAATTACATGTCAACTGAAAGTCCGCCAACTCACACCGACCCGAAACTCACAGTTTCAAGTAGCCTCCTCCCTCAGCTGTTCCCCAAGCCCAGAGTCCAATTCTAACAATTGGAAGGATTTGGCCAGTAGTAGCCATACTCATACTGAAAATAATGTGACTTCTCGACCTCAGTGACCTATCGACCTCAGTGACCTATCCTCGACCTCAGTGACTGTGCGACCTAACTTTACTACAGTAGACTGAACTGTTATGACAGCTTGTAGCCTTTTTAGTAACTTTGTCATCCCACTGTCAAAACCGTGTAGCTTCATGTCTTCTCTGTTTTCCAACTGTCGGTTGCTAGGCAGCGACTGCGAAAAGACGTCACCCCAAACCCCACGGGTTTCCGTTTACCAACAAAACTAGATCTCAAGGCGCGGCATTAAGGGCAGAAGGCGGCAGGGCGGCCGTCCTAGCGTTATAAACTTAACCTAAATAGTCGGCTGCTGTAAGCTACAATCAGATTTTTGTATACCCCTGTTGTCTCAATGATAATAACATCTCATTTCAGACTATATTTCAGAGTTTGCCGTTCATTTTGCATTATTAATATAACCTCGTTTTTTGTCATTTTGGCGAAGACATGCATTCCGTTAGGGATATTGAACATATTGAACAATCTAACCATGGTGATTTCGAATTGGTGCAGTTTCAACAAAACTCATTTATTCTTTTCATGGAGCATTGTTCGCCGACGATGTTTTTGTGGACGTTGCATAGAAATCCATACATAAATAATATTTATCCATTACTTAAAACATACATCAACTCAGTTACATAACACATGCACAGGCTATGATATGTTAAAGTCTGCTAAGAGGGTATAGCCTTAGAGACTGATCTGCAGCACTTGTCAGCATAGCCTATAAAACTATGGTAGGCTGCACTGCATCCTGGGTTCAAATGCCTAAATAGCCTATTCTAAACTAACATGATGCACATTCCATTTCTGAATGAACATAATTTTCTTTTCATGCATCATGTGCATCGAGAAGTTCTCTGTTCATTGTTGCAGTGAGATTCCATTCTATAGAGCCCGCCGAAAAAAATCATCACACCACCTTAAAGGGCTTCAATTTTTTATATTAACAGGGACACCATGTCACCATGCTGATTATATTGCTAATTATAACAACAGTGTGTCGCGGGGACTGATATTGTAAGCCTATCTTGCCAGTGGCAGGGGTTGCTGTCATCACCCCACATTTCATGAACTGAAATGAAAAGTTAGGGATTAGGGATTTCAATTAATAGTACCCACCAGGGGTGGAGGGGCTTACTTTTCAGCCCGGGAGTTTCAGCCCAAGACCGGCCCACTTTTTAGTGGTGGTGGAAG
>NC_063195.1:3478936-3543772 GCF_017589495.1 Alosa alosa | reverse complement strand
GATCCCTGAAGTAAAATAATAATAACTCATATAATCATCAAATCATAAAAACAGTCCATTACATTAAGAAAATGTATAAATACATTCAGTATAAATAGGTAAAAAACATACAAAATCCAGTAAAAGATACTGTCTCTCTTTCACATTCTGGTTCTCTTTCAAATTTTGTAGGCGAGCCTATTTTGTCCTGCTCGACTTGTCATTACCAAAATAGAAAGCATGTCATTTATTGTGTTCCATATTAGTACCATATTAACCCTTTAGGCGCCAGAGGTTTTTTTTCTAAACGTTCGATTTTGACATCTTCATTTCAAAAGGCTATATCTTAAAAGTGATAAGAGATAGAGACTTTCTGTAAATTAGAGAAATATTAAGGATGACCCAAAGTTTATTTATGGATTAAATGTTTATATCTAATTTGCATATTATGACGTCATATGGTGGCGGCCATCTTGGATTATAGAATTTTCATGAAAAGTCGCATGTTTGAATGATAAAATGCACCACTTTTTCCCCCCAAAAATGTCCCTCACCTTCTATATGCTATATTGCACAATACTGAATGCTCAGGTAAATACTAAGTAGTAAACAAACTGTGTAAATCATTACTAATAAATGGCAGAAACAAACCAAATGCATGTAGCGGTAGGCGCCTTTTGCTGTAGAGATTTTCCATTTACTACATACAGTAGGCACTCTGATTCCATGTATGGGGCACATATATATTATTCAGATGACACACAAACACAAGTAGACAAGACCTGTTTAGTTCAAAAGCTCACTTGCCACGGCAAGGCACAGATCAGGAGTGAGATGACGAGACAAGACAAGAGACAATGTTAGTATTTGTTTTCTTTTTGTTGTTTTTGTTGATGTTTTTTTCTTAGCTGACAAAGGCACACACATCACAAGGACATGAACACACAAAAAAGAACACATAGTGTATGTACTAAATGGTCAGGGAAATAGATAGCAAATCAACAGTGTAAATCATTACTAATAAATGGCTGACAATTTTTTTTATGTAGCAGGCCTTTTGCTGTAGAGATAATGACTCCCTATCCCTATCCATACAGGGCCGGCATTCCCATCATCTTGTGATAGACTATGCATAGCCTAATGGCTCCCCTGCCCCGTGTCACCACCTCTGCTCCTGCTGCGAGCAGCATGGCCAGATCTGCCTCACAAGACGCCCAGTGGAGAGAATTTCGCGCCTTTCGGGACTAGGCCTACTGTCATTCTCATTGCAACTCCCCACACTGCCCCCCCTAACTGTCCTATGAGCACTTCGACCTCGTCTAACATACCCAGTGGCATTAGACAAAGGCTCCACCACGTTACTGTCGCCGCGATTGTGGAGAGGCACACGGTCAGAAGACAGAAGCTAGCGCTACATGGACATTAGGCTACCTCCAGCCTCGTTCGCCACACCACTAACACCCTGCTAACTTCCCAATGAACACTCCGACCCCGTGAAACATTATTCCCACCACTGACATTGGGCAAACAATTCAATGTTTGTGCTTGGTGTAAGCTAAACTCTCACTTTGTCCAGCTGCATCATTGCAAGGCAGGGACGCATCTGAAGCCTCACTAAACAAATCACCGTCATTTTCTGAAGGCAGATATTCCCCTTCAGAATCAGGGTCCGCGAATAAAAGAGACAACACTTCATTTCGGGTAAACTTTTTTGATGCCATTAGACGATAATCTAATGCAAATACTCGCTGACGTTGACAATATCGCTCTGATAAAGTGGCTCACACGCACACTAGCTCCGGTATTGCACACACTGATTCAATGCGCTGTAGCTCGAAGGTTTTGTTTAAAGCATGCCCTTTTTTGGACTCGGGGATGACGTATGATATGTCTGCCATCTAGTGGAGTGGAGGTCGAACGAAATATGACACCCTATTTGACTAAATCGTCTGTTTTATTCAGTACCGCATCTTGTCGACTAAAGTCGACCGTGGCGCCTAGAGGGTTAAGTTAAATGAGACAGGAGGTCTGAGATAAGATAGGACACAACCATGAGTTTAGGAACTGCTTCTGTAATAGGAAGATAGGATTTTATCTATCTTTGAAACTTAAGTTAATATAGGACAGGCAGTTAGGATATTTTTCTATAATGAGGCCCCTTAACTGTATTTGATCTCTTTCTGTGAACTGACTGTGTGTTTGCAGCACTGGGTCCAGAGGAAGGCGTACTAGGCCTCTCCAGCTCCCTGCAGCAGGAGCACTGTTATCCCCAGCAGTACTGACCCCAAGGAGTCATATCCCCTAAGTGGCCTCCAGCAGTACTGACCCCAAGGAGTCATATCCCGTAAGAGGCCTCTCCAGCTCCCTGCAGCAGGAGCACTGTTATACCCAGCAATACTGACCCCAAGGAGTCATATCCCCTAAGTGGCCGTGTGCTTTCAGACCAGATGAGTTGGAGGAGGCTTGCAGCACAAGTGTGCAGCCATTTGAAGGCTTCAGATCAGTTCATTAAATGAGGTTTCCATCTAAACCTGAAATAAACACATTTCATTCAAACAGCTGAATGCCTGAAGAGTCAAACTTACATCTGCCCTCACTCATCTACCTGCAGGCTACAGTATGAAATTGTGACCTTAGTTATTATACTTCTGCAATGCACTGATCTGGTGCAGTGTTGCACTGAATGGGAAGATGACATACTGTACCATGTCCAACTACAGAAAAATAAAGTTTGAAGGAAAAAATAAATCACATACTCAATTTTGTTATGGCATAGACAACAATGAAATAAAGACAATGACAACAGGTTCATCACATGTCCTTTAAGAATCTTTATTTAGAATCTTTATTTAGACATTTTTAAAGTCAGAAACACATTTTATTTACATATTTTCAGAACAAGCTAAACAAGCCTGTTTTATAGTTCTATGTCAACACATAAAGAAACACTGACACCTCAGATCAGCTAATAATTTTCAAAGAAATTCAGCGGATAAGTAAACTTTTAGGGAAAACAGAATACATAATTTTGTTGTTGCTGAAACATTCTCATAATCCACACATTCATTTAATGAACAACACCAATATGAAGAAATCAATATCAGCATTAGTTCAGTTTCATCAAAATAGCAGTACATAATTGAATGTACATACATACATTACACATGTGTATGAACAGGAGTATGTGTGTGACTGGTGTTCCTGCAGTTTATTTATACCATAGACTGTATATATAGAACTGGACACTGTGGCTGCATTCTGCAGTGTTCTATAGAATTGAAGCCGCCGAGGCGACGCCATCTTGGAAAATTTGGAGCCAATTTGAAGTGCGGCTGCGCAGCAAAAGTTGAAGCATGCGCAGTGAAGAGGAGTCGCGGTCAGGCACGCCCACTCAGTTTTTAGCACACGTGGAACACTTAACACTTGTGCTGCAATTAGTAAATCAATATACAATTAAGACAATAAAGAGACCAAAATGTGTTAATTTATGTTGCCTAACAAAACCTATACAACAGAAAACGTTCGTCTTAACACAGATTTGCAATTGCAAACTACCGAAATTATTTGTAGCCTATGTGGTCGTCCTCACGTTATCTGTCATTGACTTGGGCTACAGCGTAAAACTTTATCAGGTGACCAGTCGCCTAAAAATGCTTAGTTGTTTGATGCTGTATGAGACATTTTACTGCACAACAAAATGATTACACATTGGGCTTAGAGGGAAAACTGTGTGATTGTGGGAAAACTGTACGATTTTACTTGATCTGTAAGACAATAAAAAGACCAAACAGTACGAGAAGGAGTTATAGTGGGCTACTGACTGTTGTCATTACATGAATGCAGATGGGCATTTTTCACCTGTAATGGGGAACTTCCCGTTTCTTCTGTCACAAATGAATGTGTTAATACATGTTGCCTAACAAAACATATACAACAGAAAACGTTCTTCTTAACACATAAATTTGCAAAATCTACCGAAATTATTTGTATGTGGTCGTCAAGTTATCTGTCATTGATTTGGGCTACAGCGTAAAACTTTATCTAGCTTCATCTAACTAGTTTATCAGGTGACCAGTCAGCAAAAATGCTTGTTTGGTGCTGAATGAGACATTTTACTGCACAACAAAATTATTACATGTTGGGCTTAGAGGGCAAACTGTAAGATTTTGCTTGATCTGTATGTTACCTGGCTGATGGGTCACGGGAGAAGCAGCCTGCTAGCGACCATGCCTGCTATCTGAAGACGCTTACTGAACTGCTATGGTGCTGCGCATCTGGCGTGCCCTGCGCACGACCGCGAGAGTTCACGTGACAAAGGAAGAGAGATAGGCTGGTCGGGTGTGCGCAAGGAGGTGGCTCATTTCGGGGCATTGTTTCAGTCGTTTTTAATGGCTCAGGTTTTCATAAGATCATTTAAAAACCGACCTCAGTAAAAATCTTAATAATATTAATAATAAAAAAAACAAGTTTCAAAAGGGCATTTTCGTTGATAAAGGGCAAACTTCCTAGTGCTTTAGCACCACCTAGTGTCTATGTATGCACGCCTATGGTTACTGTTAACGGGAGGCTAAGTTAGTCGTTGAAGTGAAGATTAGCACACAGCTCCCGTAACAGTCGATGCATGATATACTTGGTTTTATTAGTTGTTTTCAAATATCTCAATGTATGCCATCTCAACATGGAGTAATGACTGTACATGGGGATTAATAACACTAGACAGTCAGTACAGTATATGATGTGATAAAGCAACGGTGTGATGTGATAAAGCAACGCAAGTTAACGTTAACGTAATGTGAAGCATGGACCTCATCAACCTGTCATGTTAATGTAACTACTAGCCAGTTTGCCAGTGTTGCATTTTGTCTAACGTTAACGACAGACACCTCTGTTAGAGCTACTTCTGTGATGGTAGGTCGGTAGCATAGACTGTAAAAATAGATCGGTAGGTCGGTAGATGTAGACCGCATAAATGAATGATCGATAAATGAAACGCCTGCATTAAACACTACGCCAAGAACCAGTCACTTCCCAGGGATATCAGTGAACATTTGAGAAAGACCTTAGTTTGTCATCTAACGTCCATGATCAGTCATACTGATAACGTTATTTTTCAAGCTGACACAAGTTAATAACATTCACACCGCATATTTAAATGTGTAGTTAACATTAGGTAGGCTGTGAAGTTTATTGCACACATATATTTAATTAATTGGTATTACTAGTGGTGTTGAGTGCCTGATTAGATGCTTTGTAATGTTGTAAAATTGTCTGACTAACTTTATTGTAACTTTCCTTTTTGCAGGTAAGATATGGGTGATGGCTGAATGTACTGGAGGTGGCGGCAAGGTGATCTCCATGGTCTACATTAGTCTGCAAGCAAGGGAATGCCTACGTGAAGTGGTTTGGCTGGGGTGGTCTGAGGTGGCATGTCCTCCCCCTTTCTCCAAGTCCCTTGACATCCATCTCCCTGACATCATCAGCCACCGTCACTGGATCAACCTGAAGCCCCTTATACATGGGACATGGCACAGCACCACTACGTTCTGAAAACAAATGACTTTCAATAACTTGCGTGGCACCAAGAAAGGTCTGCCGCTGCTCTGAACCTTCTGTTAATGTGACATCATTCATACTTGAGGCTGTACACATCCCTTTGTTTCTATTTTCTTTATTGATGTCACCCAAACTTCAACTTTCTGTATGCCCCTGAACTCACACAAATTGTAAATTGCAATGCGCCATTTAACCAGTGGTGTAGTCTAGTTAGTTAGTTGAAGTGGTGGGTATACTGTGAGCAACCCCAAATGTTATTAAATACGTATCCTTTCCTATTTTAAATGGGTATACTGAGATGATGATGCTTTTTAAATGGGTTTACTGTGTAGTCCTGTGTATCACGTAGACTATACCATACCATGGTCATTTAACTGCCTTGCTATTTAAGTCAGAGGCCATTGCTTAGTATTTAACTGTAGCCAACACAAAGACATAGACGTTACAAGAATATTAATATCAGAATAATTATTGGTTGATACAATATTGAGTGCAACATGACTGGTCTTCAATCAGCCAAAGAGGACACATCGTAACTCCTCTCCTAGTTACTCTCCATTGGCTCCCTACAGTAGCCAGAATTAAATTTAAATCTCTCCCTTTGGCCTAAAGGACACTGACTGGATCTGCTCCTAGTTATTTTAATTCAATGATCAAGATATACATCCCCAACCGCCCACTGCGGTCTTCTGATGAGCATCTGTTGTGTCGACCAGTCTTAAACGCTAGGTCAAATTCAAGACTCTTTTCCTCAGTGGTTCCATGTTGGTGAATGAGTTGCCCAGTGCTCTTCGTTCTTGTGATAGTTTTTGGTCTTTTAAGCACTTCTTATACATTATGGTTTGTATGCAGTAGTACTGTTTTATTTTCATTATAGGCTGTTGATTAATTTGACATTGTTTATTATTGATATTCTCCTTAATGTAGTCTTACCATTAGAGATGCACTGATAGATCGGCTGGTGACCGGAATCGGCCGATTTTCACGTGATCGGCCATGACCGCCGACCGGCCGGTCAGTCTGAGACATGCCGATTTTATGCCGGTCAAATACACTCGTGCACCGCAATTGTAACAACACCCAGCTGAGTTTGCGAAGTTTGAAGAAGCTAGCAACCAGGCCAACACTCAGGGCTGGATGTAGGGCTACAAAGAAAACGCTAATAGGCTACTGAGTTTTTCTATGCAGCAAACGCTGTGCTTTACCCCACTGCGCAATGTGACGTCAGAGTGACGTCTTTTCTATGTCATTTTTGGACGTCCAATTTTGGTCCACTGAAGGGGTTGTTTTGTAACGCCAGATGACGTCTTTTTTTGACGTTCACTGCACATCTAACGTTCACGTCGGTGGGACCTCCATATAAGGGCTATTTATAGTCCAAATGTGGTTGTTTTAGACGTCTTTTCAACATCAAATTGAGACTAAATTTAGACGTTGTTTTATACTACTTCTATAACTTTCAAGAGGGTGGGGGACATGTTTTCTGTACCAGTTAATTTTCCTGTAGCTTTGTTTAGCTCAGCAGCTAGTTTGAACAGGGAATGGATTACACCTTTGTGTGAATCTCCAATTAACACCTAATGCTGAGACAATCAAATGGAGTTTTTGGACAATTATCTGTAACAGTACGCCACCTTCTGAAATGGGACTAGATAATTTTCCAGAAACTCCATTTGATTGTCTCAGCAGCAGATAAGAGAAGCATACAAAGGTGTAATGCATTCCAGTTCAAACTAGCTGCTGAGCCAAAGCTAAAAGAAAATTAACTGTCACAGAAAACATGTCCTCCACCGTCTGGAAACATGAGACTAAAGATATAAACATGCACACACAAATAAATCACAATTCAATACCCATTTCCATCTTTATTCAAAAACAAACGGCCCTGAATGGCATCAGAAGGGCACCAGACATATCAAGCATAACAGTTGAAGCAGAATTATTATGAATGAATAAGATTTTAACTGAATTGAACTCTTTAAATTTAACTCTTTCAAAAATCCTGTGTAAGTGAGTGTGTGTATATATGTGAGCCATCCAGTGACTTAGGTAGCTCCAGTGTGACTTATGTAGCTCCAGTGTGAAAATAACTTTTGAAAAGGGAAACAATCTTGACTAAATGTCCACGCCTCTGTCGCCACAACACATTTAGGGCCGTCTTAAGTGCATGGAGTGAGGGGGCTGGCTTATCAGGGCGCTAAAATCCTCCACCTCCACGCCTTTGGGGCGCGTGCTTGAGGTGCTTTCGGACACGTTCGCCTTGATGTTCTCCTCGGTGGCTGTGGGATCGAATTTCATGAGCCCTTCTGCACAAGCAGAAAAAGACAAATGATTATCCAAAGACAATCTGCAGTCATACACCCAAGTCCCCAAATTTGTTAGCAAAAATATGTTTCCTGTGTATCCACTAGGGGTGTAACGGTACACAGAAGTCACGGTTCGGTTCATACCTCGGTTCGGACATCACGGTTCGGTACGAGTTCGGTACAATGGAGGGAAAAGCAAAACCAAAAATGCAGAAAGCAATTTTTTTTATTGTGCATGTATCAGGCTGTACCACCTAGTGTCATACAGTCTCTTCCCTGAGCTATCTTCAACAGCCTGAAGTGTGTAAGATGTAGGCTAAACAGTACAATAAGAACCCAGACTCCATCTGTAAGTTGTAAACAAAATAAGACAATCAGCTATATAACTTAAAATAGGCCTACAGCATCTCTTATTTCTGAAAGTGCAAATTACATAGAATAATGATTTTTAAAAATCCACTTAAGCAAGACCTTCAACATCTGTGTTTAGTTGTATATGGAAGGGTCTACAATTTGCCTCAATATTTTTCAGTGTGTGTACAGTAATAATCTAGCCTACTAACTGAAAATATCACACTATTTTGCCTTCTTTTAAAAAACGAAATTGCTCCTTTCATTTCATAAACAGACTACAACTAGAAGTCACATGACTTTGCCCTTCGACAATAACTCACCGTAGCATTGTTTGTTTATTAGTCTGGTTAGCGTTGACACTTACTGTCTATGCACTTAACACTACCAGCTCCTCATGTGAGAAGTTACAAGTTACCCCAACATAAAAGTAATTACCACGCGATTTACATAGCTTTCTGTCATTACGAAATCATTTAATTTAAGCCATAGGTTTTGGCTCTATTTGTATGTGTATCCAAAGGCTGGTGAAGCGCAGGGGAAGTTTTTGTTTTCTCATTTCAGTGATTGGTAGCCTACATAATCTGGGTGATTGCTTCGAATATGTGTAGCATATATTTCCACTCACATACCCAACAACTGCTGAACCACGCCGACACACAGTTTCTTATCCACCACTCTCTCGCCTGTACTACTGTAACTGAAGTTCTCAAACTTGCGAAGAGACCAGCGGATCCTCTAATGTGTGTCGCCACCTTAGTGCTACTATCTCTGACTGACTGACTCGACCAACGACCTGACAAAAAAACATAGGCGCCTTAAGCATAGAGCATAAGCATAGAGCTTCAGAGCTAAGGCGAGGCTACAGATTAGCGTTAGGTGTCGCTAAAGAACTCCCGTAACTCTCGCTACTTAACAGTAATTGCGCATGACATTAATTAATCCGGCACACGAGTTTTATGTTTATTTATACCGTGTATTCTCCGTGTAAATTCATGCACCGAACCGTGACGCCCGTACCGTTTCGGTTCAATACGAATACATGAACTGTTACACCCCTAGTATCCACTACCAATACTGGATTAATAAAAAACTATCTAAGCAACTATTAACTGTAACACTAAGGCTGTCTACAAGAAGGGACAAAGCTGTACTTCTTGAGAAAGCTTAGATCCTTTAAATCTTAACTCTCGCCAAAATGCAACCTAGGTTCTTTTTGTGAATGTACTCAGGTCAAACTTTTGTTTAAAAGCACAATTATGACGGAACCGCCACTTAAGATATTACGTATTGTCATTTTCAGGTCTAATGGCATTTTGAATGGGAGTGATAGGATGTGATCATACTCTGTTACATACTATGCATTGCTTTTTTAAATAAAGACTGACCCACATGAACCTTGTATTGCTCTATAAACCTTTGTTCCCTCTAAAGGACGTTTCTCCTTTTTCCCTTTGCCCTTCAAATTAAATTTGGCCATGAGGCTGTTGGTGAAGAGCCTAAAAAAAATACATTTCAATAAATTAATGTGAAGGATATATGTAGGAATAACATTACAAATGCAATAAATCCTTTACACTAGTTGATCAGTGTCCCCTAGGGGGGGGGGGGGTCCTTTTATCCCTCTACTTATCTCCTTGTCCACAGCTGATCTACAGTTAAGCTCATAACTGTACACACCCATGTTAAAGTTAACTAAAAAGAGGAATAAATAAAAAAAAATAAAAAATCATCTTTTGGAAATAGATCTTGATGCCATGCAAATCCAACTTTTAAGAACCCCAATTTTCTTTGTGAACGAATAATGTATAGTAAATAAACAAATGTTCTTTCTTAAAATACAGGGGGCATAAGTATACAACCCCTATGTTAAATTCCCATAGAGGCAGGCAGATTTGTATAGTTATTTCATACTGTGCATCCTGATAAAGGTCCCTTGGCCATTGGAATTAAAATAGCACACATCACATACCCTTAAACATTCCTAGAGATTGACATGGTTTTATTTCAGTTAGCCTAATAGCTGGTTTGATTTGCATTGAAAGATGATCTTATAGAAAGCACCCAATGTCAATTTCTAGGTATGGCGAAGGGTATGTGATGTGTGTATGTGGGGCAATTTTATTTTTTTATTCCTCTTTTTAGTCAACTTTAGCATGGGTGTGTAAACTAATGAGCACTGTATAATGAACAATGAACTGTATAAATATGTCACCTATTCTGACATGCTCATGTAGATACCTGTCCAACACTTTGTGGGCACAGTCCTTGGTGTTCCGCCCACCAATTCTTGAAATTTGCAGCACCTGTTGAAATAAGTCCATAATAAAGTTGACTGACACACTCCACAGAGGAATCTAACAGTATGTGAGTGCACTGTATTATTTTATTCTAGGTATCCATTCAAGTCAAGTCAAGTCAAGTCAAGTTTATTTATATAGCACATTTCATACACAGAGGTCATTCAATGTGCTTTACATAAACAAAACCAAACGATAATAACAAATAAAAGCATAGAAGGGCAATATAGTCAAAGAATAGTTAAAAGGTAAAGATCATAATAAAAAGAAAACATAAAACACAAGGTAAAATCATTTAAAAATAAAGAATAATTAGTAAGCAAAAACAAAGGCAAAAGTAGTAAAAAAAGTAATAAAAGACAAAGTAGAATAATTATCGAGGCAGATTCAGAATTTGTAACTCGGCACAGTTAGCAGAAAGCGTCTGAGAACAGTTTGGTCTTAAGTCTAGATTTAAAACTGGCTACAGTTGGGGCCTTTTTAATGTCATCCGAAAGTTGGTTCCACAGCTGAGCCGCATAGCAGCTAAAAGCTGCTTCACCATGTTTAGTTCTAACTGTAGGTTTTACTAGCAGGCTTTTCACCTGGGACCTGAGAGGACGAGAAGGTGTGTACTGCTGAAGCATGTCTGACAAGTATTTAGGTCCTGCTCCATTTACTGATTTATAAACAAGCAATAGTGCTTTAAAGTCAATTCTGTGACTTACTGGAAGCCAGTGCAAGGACTTAAGAATTGGAGTAATGTGGTCAGTTCTTTTAGTTTTTGTTAGAGTCCTAGCTGCTGCATTTTGTATCACCTGAAGCTGTTTAATAGTCTTTTTAGGAAGGCCTGTGAACAGTCCATTGCAGTAATCAACCCTGCTGGAGATAAATGCATGAATGAGTTTTTCTAAGTCACGATGTAACGATATGCGATTCGAAGCCGAAATCGCGACACTCATATCTACGATACTGTGTCGTGGTGTAAAAAGGCAGAATCGAGACACACCCTTTTTAGTGTTTCACACAGTGCTTTGCAGCTTACGCTGCCGCATAAGCAACACACATCTCCCGCTTTACTTAGCCTACCGGTAGCCTCAAATGTTGAGAGGGTTTGGACATGCACGGAAGAGCGATGAGGGTTACATTGGGAGTAGGATATTGTGGCAGGAGGACAGAGAGAAGCCCAGGGAGGTGAGAAAGGACATGCAGGAGTCACCGGGGAAGATACAGAAAACAAACGGATGGAAACAGGTGATTAGCTGTGATGATGCCTGATGGAATTTAGCAAAAAGAATAAGAAAATTCAACCTTAATATGCGTGTTCCCGACCATGGCGAAGGGGTATGAGGACAAAACCACCAGCTTCTTGTGGGAGGCAGGCCACCTTCCGGAACAGATCCCTTTCTTGCAGTAGTGCGTTTTTCATCCTGACATGACCATTTCCTATGCACACTATGTTCAGCAGTCCAGAGCTACACGGTTGGTGAAATAATAGTGAAGTGTGATGCTGGCACAGAATTTCACAAGCAAACGTCCCGTCTGCATTTTTCTGTCGAACAAAAGCAAAGCTGTTGTCCCTCAAAAGAAAACAACTGTCCTTATTTTTAACAGAGGCAAACACTTTAGGGTGTCTCTGGCTATTGTCCACTTCTGAATGCTCGATTTCAGCCAAACGTCTGGTTACTTGTTCTAAGGGACTTCTCCCGCTCCTCACATGTTTCTTGACTTGTTGTAGGTAGTTCTCAAATGGAAAACAAGAAATGTCATTCAAGGAACAGTTGAAGTGGCTGGCATCCTCTTGGAGATGAATTAGTCCATGTACATTGTATACAGGAAAGGTCTTGCCATACAGGTCAGCACAGCACATGACAAAATGTTCGATTAGCTCTTGAGCATATTGGAGATAGGCATTTCCGAATCCGGCTCATCTGACTCCAGCATTATCGACATGGATACGGTCAAGGACAAGAAATGTTTGTATTTTTCAGGGGACAACACATTTTTCAAAACCACAGGACCTGTGTACAGCAAAAACTGCCGTAGTTCAGTGGCTTTCCAATTTCACGCAAACCCCGAGGCTGTCGAGCAAATTCACTTGGCATCTTCCCTCTCAGTGCAACGTCCACCTCAATTTCACGCAAACCCCGAGGCTGTCGAGCAAATTCACTTGGCATCTTCCCTCTCAGTGCAACGTCCACCTCAATTTCACGCAAACCCCGAGGCTGTCGAGCAAATTCACTTGGCATCTTCCCTCTCAGTGCAACTAGTTTTTGAGAAATGTCATCCTTTTGCCTCACAGATAAACGACAGACTTTTGGGCCTCGAGTCAAGTAAATTAACAGGCGCCTAACTACTCCCAAGCAGACAATGTGCATATAATCCAAGACAAATGAGCTAACGCAAGGAATTCCAGCAGCAATGAAGGGGCTGATACCAGTTTGGTGGTTACTGTACTCCACTCTGGAGAAACCATCATCTGTTCGAGAAGTGCTTACCTGTTCACTGAAAACTATTCTTCTCTCAACACGAGTACCTCTGACTAAACATCGTTCACAACTCTCATAGGCAGTATGACCCTTAATACATTTCAGAAATGCCCTTGCTGGTGCACCACAGAGCATCAATATTGACAGTGTAAGTCTGGCCTTTAAAAACTATACCATTGTCCTTGAGATGTTTGTATTCAGTCACAAAGTCTTTTAAATAGTTCTCAAGAGGATTTGGCTTACTTTGTCCACTAAACATGGCTACAATGAATGGATCAAAATGGCCACACTTCACCAGTATTGGCCAGAATTGGACACCACTACTTCTGAAAAGTGGGATGCCATCAACGCTTGCAGCTGAGGTGCACATCATTACTCTCCATCTGACTTAAGTAACGGCAGATACCCTTTTCTAAGCCGTAGTACTTGTACTGACCACCACATTTAGGCTCTGTTGTGTTATGCTGCGGTGTAGCAAGGAGTGTCCGACAATCCACAGGCAATAGGTGCCCTTGCTTTCTTAATATGGATAACAAACCATTAAGCGCTCTGTGTGTCACTTTGTACTCTAAGGCCCACTGTCTCAGTTCGTCTTCAAAGCTGGTCACTTCAGCTTCATTTGGTTCCTGTTCCAAGTCAGTAGACCAGTAGTCCACATCAGTGTCAAAGTCATCTGATGTCTCAAGAGCATTGTCACTCATTACCCTATCTGGGGTGCCAGGCACATTATCACTGTTGCAACTACTTGGAGTCCCAGGCACACTTGGGACGTTTTCAATGCCCTCTTGTTCACCATCACTGTCAGAATAACGTAGCAGTTGATCCAGTTCTCTTTGGCGTTTCCGCCACTGTCTTACTCTCAAAGTCATCTGTAAACACAGGCGTTAGTCAAATAAACAGTAAAACTAAATTAATTTGGATTGAGGCCTATACAAAAGGAACGAGGATGAGATCACAAAACGTACCTTGTTTGGGTGGTTTACTGTATCTCCTAAAAGGGAAGGTCACCTCACTCCTTACAGCACCCGAGAGACAGAAAAAAAGGGTTAAACACATTAAAGTTTTCATTCCCCTTTGCACAACAGTAAAGTGTTGCAGTAATAGCCTACAGTTTACAAGCACATTATGGGCTTTGAGTTTATATGACCCTGACCATGGTTACTGCCTATTGCATATGACCAGAGACTTTCATGGACTTAAGTCATATATACCTCTTTTTCGCCACTGACATGTAATATATGTAAGGTCCAACCTGTAAGCTAATCACGAATGTTGGTCAACATGGAAAGGATCTCTATGGATATATAACAAAAAGGAGCAGAAACCAGTGCGTGGTGTGAAGTTAATTACTGGCACATAAGAGCATGAATAAATCAATGACACGCTGTTGCGTTGTCCACATGAGACACCGTCTTCACTTCACTTATTGCAATTTCCACATTACTATATTAGTCAGAGTCTGGACTAGCGTAGCCTAGGCTTAGCTTTGCCTAATAATGAATCACGCTGAAAGCACGCAGACACGCAGCTTCGCGTTAACACTTGCGTGCATGGCGGTGTTTAAAACATGACTGCCAAAGTCTAAGTAACCTGTTTAACATCCAAAGACAGTCATTGCCCTTCTCAAGAGTGAATAACAGAGTTAACAACATCACAGCGAGCCGTTTGAGACGGGAGACCAGAAATAAATCAATAGTAAAACGACTCGTCCACTAAACTGATTGCCGTTGACTAATTTTTTCATGGTCGATTACGTCGACTAATTGCAGCAGTGTTTGTATGGGCAGTAGTAAGTTAGAGCTTAACATCAGAAGGCAAACTCAATGTTACACAGCCCACAGAACAGAAGCCAATTTACAGCATTCAATTCAAAATTTATTTTATTTAAGTAACACTCCTTTGCCTTCTTGTTCATCCCGTCGTCGTGGGGGGGATAAAACTCACATATGCTCAAACCACGGTCCATTTGTTTTCTTAAATCCTCTTGACGCCTAAACCTAAATGTGTTCCTTCCCATTAGTAAATCGCTGTGTCTTCCTTTAGCGTAACTTACTGCTAAAATGGCTGCCACCCAAATGCCGAACACCAACACGAACTTAACGAACACGAACGCTGGGCGGGCGCCAGTTAGCAACAAGCTAGTCAGTCAGAACTGCCACGCTGTTAATTGTACCTTTATAGGTGGAGTTTAGAGTCCCAAATTCCCTGTGGAAGATTCTACATGTCGTTTAGTGGCCCAAATTCCCCATATAATGTCCATAATTATGAATCTGCTAAACCACCTATTTAAGTGTTTCATAGTTATTAATGTGCGCGTGACAAGTTTGCCGCTCAAAAAGTCAAGCTGCTAGCAAAGATCCATTAGAACACAGTCAACCGTCTCTGCCTCTAGCTACTAGCTAGCTTTCGACCTACCCTGTTAGCAACCTAAGATAATCATAGAAATGCGAACCAATTTGCAGGCTACAAACAGTTTACATTTACATTACACGACATGTTCTCTCGTGGCCAGCTAAAATAACATCGAAACTGAACATGAACCAAGACTTCTGTGCAGCAAGCTAACGCAAAACAAAAATGTGTGTCTTTAAGGCATGCTTGCCATTCGCTGCTGTAACGTTAACGTTAACCATAGCAGCCTTGGGGAGTTTAAGACAATATAAGGCTAAACTACCTAACATAAGTACACATGGACATAGAATTCTCTAGGCTTATCGAACTTTCCTTCAATTTAGAGGAAAGCATTAGGTTATATCACCAGCAATGCAGGCTGAAGCTGTGCCGTTATTTCTTGCTGTGCCTCGAACACTTCGCCAAAGCCTGATGTGAAGAGCCGTTATTTCAATGCTTCGAACACGCTGAATCGCGCCAAATGTCTGACGTGTTGCCTCGACCAATCAGAGTGGCGTTTACATGATGTGTTGCTTCAGCCAATCAGAGTGACGTTGACTGTTTTTTTAAATATTTGGTTGAAATCCAAAGCCTTGGCTGTGACTTTTCTGCTTTTGGTTATTTTGAGATCAGTGGCCATAAGCCCCCCCCCCCCCCGGCTACTTAAAATGTATTTATTAATTTAATATACTTTATTATTATTATTATTATTATTATTATTATTATTATTATTATTCAGTAGGTCATTTCCTGTTTTTTTTAACTGGTTTATAAAAACAGGAAAATGACCTACTGAATAAAAAATAGGCATGCACATAATAAATCATGTTTATAAATAATATAGGCTATTCATATGTATTAATCATGTTGATGCAACGATGTTAATTTGTAAATAAACATAGACCGTAAACTTCCTGCACCTGTCATAGACGTCCAAATGACGTCCAAAAAAATTACCCAGTTCAAAGGTCAAACTTTGAACGTAAATATGACATCCAAGTTGGGTCATGGTTGGACGTCCAAATAGTGGACCTAGTATGGACGTTGAATAGATGTCCAGAATTGGTCATGGACCGACGGACCCAATATAGACATGATCTGCACGTCTATCCGACGTCCAATGTTTAGTGGGACCATTGGCCTACTGCGTGGAATTTACTAAGCTGTCGCTTCATTAGGCTACGTAAACATCGCTCATCACCGCCCGTCACTGCCGCTAATTGCGTGCCCACAGCTGAACCACAAGCCTGCTGAACGGAGATAAACGATTGCGACATTAAAAATAATCAAAGTTTAACGATCATAGGCTAGGCTACATAATGAGATGTCAACAAGCAGCGACATACAGTAGCCCTAGTAGTTCTACTCCACTTAAAAAAACATACTCGTACTATTTACTGCACGTAGACTAGGGCTATGCCTTAAAATACCCTAGTCTAGCAGATTGAGAAGTGGATGTCGTGAAAGTGAACAAACGATAGCCTATTAGAAAGGCAAACAAACGTTGCTTTTGACATAGTAGCCTACAATGAACAAAACTGATGCTCTGAATACTGAATCAGCCGTCTCTGAAAGTTTCTATAGCCTAATTGATGCATTTAACAGGAATTTGGATTTAATTTTTTCACCGCAAAACAGACGTGCACTGTACAGCGGTATCTGAAAATGCGTTAAGGTATCGTTGTTACCTGCGATTGCACTGCTGGAGAAGCATTTTGCATTGGTATGATTTGATCAGGTCTTGCCAGTGATGTGTAATCCTCCCGTAGACGTACATCATTTCAAAATAATACGTCTAAATTGAAAACTGTGACAACTCATTGATAGGCTCTCTCAATATGTCTGTAATCGTATGCCTCTACCACAGGCTTGCTAGTCAGAGAGGGTGCTCCATTACCAGAGAGTGCTCCATTATAAATCAAAAATGTAATATTGCAGCCTTCATGTCAGCTGTAAAAATATGAGAACATGGACCTACTACATCAGGATACTCTGTAAACATTTTACACATAATCAGGAAGCAACTTTGCTGTTCAGTGTGTGATGTGTTTAAAGTGGTACTACGTTTAAAGAAACATTTTTATTCTTTGTTTCAAGCATAAGAAAAATACCACATTATGATGATGGTTATGGTTACCCTTAACAAATACAAAACAATATAATACTTAAAACAGGGATCAATCAATAGCCTAATGAAATAAACAATGAAAATGAGGGGGGAAAGCAATAATAAATAATAATGCCCATTCAATCAATAATATAATAACAATAACATGGTAAGACTACATTAAGGAGAATATCAATAATAAACAAATGTCAAATTAATCAACAGCCTATAATGAAAATAAAACAGTACTACTGCATACAAACCATAATGTATAAGAAGTGCTTAAAAGACCAAAAACTATCACAAGAACGAAGAGCACTGGGCAACTCATTCACCAACATGGAACCACTGAGGAAAAGAGTCTTGAATTTGACCTAGGCGTTTAAGACTGAATTGACACAACAGATGCTCATCAGAAGACCGCGAGTGGACGGTTGGGGATGTATATCTTGATCATTGAATTAAAATAACAAGGAGCAGATCCAGTCAGTGTCCTATAGGCCAAAGTGAGAGATTTAAATTTAATTCTGGCTACTGTAGGGAGCCAATGGAGAGTAACTAGGAGAGGAGTTCCGATGTGTCCTCTTTGGCTGATTGAAGACCAGTCATGTTGCAACATTCTGAATGATATATCCCACAAAAGAAATAAAAAAAAAAACATTCAATATTGATTTAGTATCAATCAATAATTATTCTGATATTAATATTCTTGTAACGTCTACATCTTTGTGTAGACTACAGTTAAATACTAAGCAATGGCCTCTGACTTAAATACCAATATGGTATTTATTTACTTCACCCACACACAGAGAGAGAAATAGAGAGGGATGGAGGAAGAGAAGGAAGGGGGAGTAAAGACTGAGGGTAGAGAGAAAGGGGAGAATAGAGAGAGAGAGAGAGAGAGAGAAAGAGTGGATGTACCTGTTGCAGGGGGAGCTCATGTGATCTTGCACAGGGACACTGAGGAGCCAATCCAAACATAAAACCCTGGATAGAGGGGCTCAGTGAATGTGGAGTGGAACGTGTGCAGGTGGGTGAGTGTGTCAGTGGAGACGCTGTAGAAGGACAGAGTGCCGGCCGGCCAGTCCAGGTAAACTCCTACTGTTCTGGAGCCGGAGGAGGGGGCAGGTATTTCAGTGTGTTTATTATTGTGGCAGGCATAGTAACTGTCAGGATGGCAGTCCAGACTCCAGGACTTGGCATTCCGTCCCATTATGACATCATTACTGTCCCCTTTCCTCTTGATGCTTTTATAGGCCACAGATATCTCATCTCCATCAACACTCCACTCAGCCTCCCAGTAGCAGCGTCCAGTCAGACCCTCTCTACACAACACCTGAGGATAACTGGAGTCAAATCTCTCTGGGTGTTCAGGATACGGCTGCTCCTTATCCACACGTGTCACCGTTCTGTTCCCCTCAGAGAGAGAGAGATTTCTGTGTGCTGTGTTTGGGTCCAGTGTGAGATCACAGGCATCTGCAGACAAGAGGAGAGGAGAGAACATGAGAACACACACACACACACACACACATAAATACACATAAACACACACACACACACACACACACCAAAACAACACAAATACACACACACAGGCATCAGCAGACGAGAGAACATGACAACCCACACACACACACACAAATAAACATACACACACACACACACACACACACACACACATAGGCACAAACCCACATCAACACAAACACACACCATGTCAGCACAAACAAACGCACACACACCACTACCCTCCTTACACACACACACACACACACACACACACACACACACCACTACCCTACCAGCACACACACACACACACACACACACACACTACCCTACCAATACACACACACACACACACACACACCACTACTCTACCAGCACACACACACAAACCACTACCCTACCACTACACACACACACACACACCACTACCCTACACACACACACACACACACACATCACTACCCTACCAACACACACACACACACACACAACAAAACAAAAAACAAAACACACACACACACACACACACACACCACTACCAGTAAACACACACACACACACACCACTACCCTACCAGCAACACACACACACACACACCACTACCCTACCAACACACACACACACACACACACAAACAAAACAAAAAACAAATACACACACACACACACACCACTTCAAGAAAAAACACACACACACACACTCCTACAGACCCTACCAACACATACACACTGCTACTCACCCTACCAACACACACACACAATTTCAACATAACCAAAAGCACACACAGCACACACACCACTTCAAAACAAACACACACACTTCTTCATAGCTTACCAACACATGCACAAACACACACACACCACGTCAACACAAAGACACACACACACTAATTACACACACCACGTCAACACACACACAACACCACGTCAACACAAACACACACACAAACAAACAAACACATACCCCCCACCAGCACACACACACCACTACCCTACTCAGTACACACACACACACACAGTCAACACAAACAAAGAAACACACACAAACACACAACCTACCAACACACACACAGTCAACACAAACAAAAAAAACACACACAAACACACAACCTACCAGCACATACACAAACAAACACAGGCACAACACACACACACACACAAACACATACCTCTCTCTCTCTCACACATACTCACACACACACACACATACACACACACACAATGTCAACATAAACAAAAAACATACACACACCCATACTGTACACACACACACGCATACCATGCTTATATGTGAATGTGAATGATCACAAATACTGAATAAACAATAAAAACTTACATCTCAGCAAACGTGGGTGTGCTCTGCTTACAGAAGCATGGTGAGTTCTGTAAGAAAAGCAAAATGTCACACACGTTCCATTTGACAGATGTCAACACTAATATTTTTCCTGTTTGTGACACCTATGAAATGTAAGGTGATTTATTATCCCACTGAAAATAGTCTGCTGCCATATATGTGACCAGACATGGCAAAACCAGGCACATGTCTCCCCAGAGACATTTTGAGTTATTCATAGATTCTGAAAGTGTAGTTCCAAAGCTATCCAATGATGTCTCACTCATGGAGATCTGATAATATTTGAATAAGTTGTAGCCATTTTAAAGTATACACATCTCAAAGCTACAAGCTGAGAAATCAGGCTTTTCAATTTGACTACCCTCAATCCATGGGAGGGGAACAGAATGGTCCTCATTTACATGACATTAAGATCAACCCTCCCCCTGTCACGGTCACTGATCTGTCAGCCTGCAGTGCATGATGCTAATGACCCATCGAAACTATCTGTAATGGGTTACAGAACCAGCTAGTAGCAATGGATAAAGTAGTCTAAAACAAACATGAGATCACGTTTGCAAACCATGTTATTTTGAATGAACACCCAGTGCAAGGCACCAGGTTGGCAATGGATTTAGCAGGTTTAGCAATGGATAAAATAGTCTAAAACGCGAACTAAACAAACATGAGATCACGTTTGCAAACCCTGTTAATTTGAATGCACACACGATGCAAGGCACCCTGCCATCAGTCAAAACAAGACATTCTCGCATTATTCAAATTAATTGCCCACCGAAACTATCTATAATGTACGACGGAGTATTAGGGCCACACATGAAGAAAAAAAATATTTTTGCCATGGCGAGATTAAACTCGACATGTTGACTTTAAAGTCGACATGTCGACATTTCGAGAATAAAGTTGAAATGTCATGTCGACTTTAATCTCGACGTGTCGACTTTAAAGTCGCCATGTCGACATAAACTTGACATTTCGAGAATAAAGCTGAAATAGCCTATCATATCTACTTTAATCTCGACGTGTCGACTTTAAACTCGACATGCCGACATTAAACTCGAAATACAGTTTAAACATAGCCTACAGTTTAAGCTATGTAGCCTACACTAACACAATATGTGACATGAATAATAGGCTTCAAATAGGTGTTATTTCAGATAGATTGCGTCTTGTCTGTTAACTAGGCTAGGCTACTCATTGCCGTCATATTGAAGCGCTGTATCTCGCTGTTATGGAATACCATGCACTATGCCATTTATATAGCTAGAATAATACATGTATCCAATGATATAATGTTTCTATACAAAATGTTATTTCAGTCTGTTTTACTTAAGGCCACCACACATCCAAATAACTGCCCTTCATGACCCACAGGCCGTCAATCTCCATAGGTTAACATGGCAAAACAAATTTTTCTAAAACTGCTTTTCCATGTCTCACCTGCAATAAATATAGGCTAACACAGATATGTATAGGCCTAAGTATATATACTCTTTTGATCCCGTGAGGGAATTTGTGTGCATGTACTTTATTTATGCACTATGTGTGCGTGTGCATGTAGAATACATGGGGTTGCCTGGTCGGGAGGACAGCTTCATTCGTCCCTCATCCATTAACAAACAAGCAATGTGAAAGTCTAGGATTGGGGAGAGCACTTAGTATGCCTAGTCTAGTGCAAGCATTAAGTTGAACCTTTAGATGAAAAACACTCTAATAATAGCCTACAATAAATAAACCGCTAATGAAGTTTACTTTTGACCATCGCATTTATCGCCTGTAACTCCGTGATAAGGACCTAACAGGAAAGTATTTGGCTGAGCAATGGAGGTTAATATGTTCTATGTTTTGTCCACATGATATAGGCCTATGTCTAATCATTGTTGCACTTGAAGAAAACTGGAATGTTTCATTCGTCCTCCCTTTCAATTGTCCCGAGCGGTCGTTCTCTCTAACTTTATTATCAAAATGTTGAGTTTAATGTCGACACATCGAGATTAAAGTCGACATGATATTTCAACTTTATTCTCGAAATGTCGAGTTTAATGTCGACATGTCGAGTTTAATCTCGTCATGGCAAAAATATTTGTTTCTTCATGTGTGGCACTACTCCGTCGTAGTAATGGGTTTTGGCTAGTAGCCTATGGTGCCAATAGCTAACGACAGTAGGCCTACGTTAGCTAGTAGCAATGGATAAAGTTTCTACACAAACTTTATCCCTGTCAAATGTAACTGTGGAAATAGCATCTGATTATCTTACGATCTAGCTCCTCTGCTGTCAGACCGAGAGATTCTTCCTCATTGTAATTATCTTTGGCTAAGGTCAGCTCTAGATTAGGGATGTTCTCCAATGTAATGAAGTCGCCTTCATCATCAGATTCAGGTCATCTGCAATCCGCTGTGCTTTGTCCAGCGCCATTCCAATTGTAAACAAACAGCATGCTGGTTCAGTAAGTAGCCATGAGGTTACTTCTAGCATACAGCTGATTGGCCGACAGAACAAAAGAGCACTAATAGTCACGCCCAATTCAAACGCTGGTTTACTTCCTGAAACTTAACCATTTTCAAAGACAAAATATACACTTATAAAGCAACCAATGCTGTTATCTGAAACATGGAATTGCTTCTTTAGGACTTCAACTTGCACATTCTGCAAAAAAACGAAAATAACTCATTTAGAAAAAAAAAAACTTCAAAGTCGTTTTTCGCGACTTGCGTCTCTGCGACTTGAGCCTGGTTTTGCCATGCCTGGTCGTTTCCCCTGATATAACGTAATGAAGTAACTCTCTTTCCAGCTGCACAGTTTAGGAAGTTTACTGACAACTCAGACAAGGAACCAAACAATTCAAAATACAGACAATGAGGCACCAATGCACCAAAGAAGAACAGAGTGGGTGTGGGGACAGGTATGATGTGTACTGTATCTGTGGATTAATTTACCCTCCATCAGAGTGTGTTGGGACAGGTATGATGAGTACTGTATCTGTGGATTAACTTACCCTCCATCAGAGTGTGTGGGGACAGGTATGATGTGTGCTGTATCTGTGGATTAATTTACCCTCCATCAGAGTGTGTTGGTTTGCTGCTTTGTTGCACACAGCTGTGTGCTGCAGACTCTGGTCTGAGTGTCTCACTGTGACCTGCAGCCTCCTCTCTCTCCTGAGAGACACTCATCCTAGCAGCAGTGGGAGAGTCTCTCTGGGAATGTACATGAGACATAAGCAGCTTTACGTCTTGTTTCATGTGTCACCATATAGACTATAGCTGTAGGTAAACATGAACTGCTATCTTTGTTTTCAATATTATAGACAAGAAGAAGACACAGAACAAACTAAACGTTACTATATGAAATAGTGGACTGATTTATCCAGGACTTTAGAAGGAGTTATGATGTAGCCGACTCAGAAGCCCCTTAATGTGTAAGGGATCAAGGCCTGATGTCTTACTCCACTACTCCAGTGACTTTTCTCTGACAGCTGAGTGTTTCCACAATGTCTCATTTCATTATAATGTTCCTCATTTGCCTTTGTGCTGCTACCTTCATTATTCTACTGAAAGACTTCAAGGAATCCCATGAATTGCACAATATTAATGTATATGTAGTATGTATTGAATATTGATGAACAGTTGTAGACACGTTTTGAATATAAACGTTAGGGTGTAAGCCTATAGGCTAAAGTAAATTCCTCAGTAGGCCTACAGATCAAGGGCTTTGGCCACTCTAGCCTAGTTCACATGGCTTTAGGGCAGTTGATTAGGAAAGGCTTGTAGGCCACATCAACATCATACTGACACATCATTTCTCTGTATCCTTACAGAAATAAAAAAAAAAGTGTTTCAGGGCTCGACAGTGCTCCTTTTTTGAACACATCGAGGAGTCCTGCATTGAAGACTGTTTGAAAAGCCTGCAACTTATCGAGTTGTTATTGTCAATGATTACATTGACACGCACACCATAGTCTGTGCAAAGTCCATATTCTGCTTGAGGTAATATTCTGAATTAGGTGTGGTTTACATGCACAAGTCCTTTCAGATCCACAACAAGTGTGTAACAGCATATATAATTTCACAAACCTTATTATCTCTTTTTTACTGAGAAATGGGTAGGCCTATTTCAAATGTTTTGAGGTAGGTAGTTTAAGTGGGATATATATTAGCCTAACTTACTCTGTGAAGGCCCAATGTAGGCCTACATAGTGGGATATACGTTAGCCTAACGTACTCTGTGAACGCCCATTGTAGGCCTACATAGTTGGATATACGTTAGCTTAGCTTACTCTGTGAAGGCCCATTGTAGGAGTACATAGTGGGATATACGTTAGCCTAACTTCTACGCGAAGGCCCATTCATTCTCGTATTGTCTCATATTTTTCATTAAATCTGATGATATTGATGTTGCACAGATAGTTCTTTAGTCTAATCCCGTTCAATCCTAGAACCACATTACTCTGTTTTGACACTAACTACTCACTTTAGACCTGATTCACTGTGTGTCTTTGAGAAGACTTTTCTTTGGTGTTACAGTTTAGACTTGTGTACTTTATAATATCATAAAACTACAGGAAAAAAGAATGTATCTACACACTTCAAAACATATACATTCCTATACAAAGTAAACAAGTAAACACACTTACCTTTTGAATTTCAACCTCCTTGGATATTTTTCACCTGTACTGCTTCAGAGTGAACATCAGAGTGTTCCTGTAACAAGTCATTGTAAAAGGTTTTACAGCTTAGATAACCAGAGAGCTAAAGTCCATCCGTCAGTCTTGAGATCATTTGCTTAAAGACACAGTAACATGGTGTAGGTGCTGTTGGTGTTTGGGACTGAGCCTTTGGGTATACAGATCACATTCCCTCTCACAGTAACATGGTGTAGGTGCTGTTGGTGTTTGGGTCTGAACCTTTGGGTATACAGATCACATTCCCTCTCACAGTAACATGGTGTAGGTGCTGTTGGTGTTTGGGACTGAACCTTTGGGTATACAGATCACATTCCCTCTCACAGTAACATGGTGTAGGTGCTGTTGGTGTTTGGGACTGAACCTTTGGGTATACAGATCACATTCACTTTCACAGTAACATGGTGCAGGTGCTGTTGGTGTTTGGGACTGAGCCTTTGGGTATACAGATCACATTCCCTCTCACAGTAACATGGTGTAGGCGGTAACATGGTGTAGATGCTGTTGGTGTTTTGGGACTGAACCTTTGGGTATACAGATCACATTCACAGTGACATGATGTAGGTGCTAACATGGTGTAGGTGCTGTTGGTGTTTTGGGACTGAACCTTTGGGTATACAGATCACATTCACAGTGACATGATGTAGGTGCTAACATGGTGTAGGTGCTGTTGGTGTTTTGGGACTGAACCTTTGGGTATACAGATCACATTCACAGTGACATGATGTAGGTGTCACGGGGAAACCCGTGTCTGTGTTTGTCTGTCTGTGTCTGTGTGTCCACCTGTGTCTGTGTGGTAGTGGCTGTGTTTGTCTGTCTGTGTCTGTGTGTCCACCTGTGTCTGTGTGGTGGTGGCTGTGTTTGTCTGTCTGTGTCTGTGTGTGTGGTGGTGGCTGCGAGATTGGAGGGTGGGTGTCTCGTGTGACGTAAGAACTTACCTGGAGTCTGTTGTATGATCGTTGGGGTGCATTGAGGGTAATTAGTCCACACAGGTGTGGTGATCTAGGGGTGATGGGCTAAGCAGCATTTCAGTAGTTGCTAGTCACTGGTGTGGTGTGTAGCGAGCGAGAGGGTGTCTGCACGTTCCGTGAGCACTGTGGATGAGAGCTAGGCACAGCACATAGTGGAGCCAGTTTTGGGGTTGGTAACAGCCAAAGTTTTTGGACGCTTGACCTCGAAGGGATGTTGCTGTGATCGAGCCATTGCAAAGCAGTGACAACGCCTGTTCATTCATCGCAGGGGTGCGGCTTGCAGTCGTCCTCTGCCAAGTTAAGTGCTATTGACTTTGTCATGGTTGTTATGGGACTGTAGCTTGCCATTGTGAGTATGTTGCCTGCTGATCGTGCTTCTACTACGCTCTAGTGAAGGAGTGCCGTCCTGGTATCCTGTCCAACATGAGCCCGGCCGCTGCTACGAACCAGCCGCTGTGGGAATACTAACACGCCTGACTATTCATCTCGGGGTTCCGGTTTACATAAGCCGCCCTCTGCCAAGTTAAGTGCCGTTGTTACATGGCAACTGGCTCCCATGTTAACTGGCTGCGTTGATGACGTTTCATGATTGATGACGAGTCTTTGACAGATGTGGCCGCTTGCAGATTTGACTCTTTCTGATATAGGCTACGAGACACACACAAATATGCATGACATGTTTAAAAGTCAAAATTGTATGTAGTACCACATGCACTGGACCATGAATATGCCACCCAAAAAACAAACACCTAAATAGCATAAATAAACTCCACGTGGGTATCGATCCACGAATAAATTGACCTGTTTGCTTGATAATCAAATCAGTCTATCCACTTGCGCCACGAACCAGCTGACGGCACTCACAGAAATTGACTTCAGTTGTATGATTAAAAGAAGTCAGCTAACGTTATTATAATTGTAACAAGTTAACATAGCTGTTCATGTTGTCTGGCTACCATGTTATCATGCTACAGTTGCCCAAGCCATTTAGTAGGCCTTCAAAGTATCATGGTTAAGTTTTACAAACGTTTCACTGAGGTTAGGCTGTGGTCGCCCCTACCTGAAGTGTCTGTAGAGGCACATGAACATGAATGTCAGCAAATAAATCAAATAAAAATGTGTTGCCTAATTGTGTATCCTTTTGTCCAGCCTATTCTTTTAAGAATTCAGTTCATAAAACACAGGCATTGAAACGCACACAGCAATGGGCAGGAGAAGTCTATAACGTGTCCATATTTTACACAAAATTTGCGCACAGGGAGAGTCAAAACTCTTTAGGCTTATTAACATTAATGTTGCTGACACGTAAACATGGGTTTTGATCATGTTTTTGATACTTTACTTCCCAATTCTTAAGTTGGTGCTTCTCCTGTGGTGTACAGGTTCATGCCTATAACTTGCTTCATCACGCAGTCGACATGGGTTCAATCCTCTCCATCAGACTTTTTATTTATATTATATATTATATTATTATTTATTTATTTTTAGACCAGCAACGCTTCCTCAATTTAGGCTACAGATAGACTAGGTGGCCACAGAGAGCCTGACCAGCAGTCAGTGAAATGTTTGAAAACTTAACCATGATACGTTGAAGACCTACTGGCTTGGGCAGCTGCTGTAGCAAGACAACACCATCAACCGTGTTAACTTGCTACAATCATCAGCTGACTTCTTCTAATTGTATACACTAACTCAAGTAAATTTCACTATGACTTTAGGGCTGGTTCGTGGCGCAAGTACCTAGATAAATGGTTATCATGTAAGAGATTTCATTTAGGAAGCAGGTTCGATACCCACCTGGAGTTATTATAAGGCTATTTAGGTAGGCTATTTATTGTTTTGGTGGCATATTCATAGTCCAGTGCATGTAGCGTACTACAGACAATTTTGACATTTAAATATGTCATGCATATTTGTATTTGTTCGTCTCCAGTTTCCATCAGAAAGTGACAAATCTGCAAGCGGCCACATCTGTCAAAGAAACGTCATCACTCGTGAAACGTCACCAACGCAGCCAGTTAACACGGGTGCCAGTTGCCGTGTAACACCGTTTTCCTCTTTCTTACTGAATCGGACGAGCCAGTTTTGGATTTAATATTGTACTGCAGCTACAATCGCCAAGTTAAAGTGCTGAGTCTGACAGTGTCTCCCCAGTGTCTCCCCAGAAAAAAACAGTACTGACACCTTGGCTACATACTGTAGGTGCTAACATGGTGTAGGTGTTGTTGATGTTTGGGACTGAAACTTTGGGTATACGGATCACATATCCTCTCACAGTAACACCAAATCAACCAATCCACACAGGGACCACAACTTACTGTGTATAAGGGTATTAGAGGGGGGATGTCTCCCCAGGCTGGTCTGGAGTCACTCTCACCTTCAGTCAGATCAGATTAACTCCTACAGGCGCACACTACTACTGATCTCAGATCTGAACAGATGAACAGAGGGGTGGTGTATGGTGTGTATGTGTGTGGATGGATAGATAGATACTTTATTGATCCCCAAGGGGAAATTCAATGTGTGTGTGTGTGTATATATATATACAGCACAGTACAGTAATGAAGTGGGGTGACTGTCCTTACCAGAGCAGGCTACATAAGTTCAAATACATAAATTAATAAATAAACCTAGAACTAAATAAAACCATAACATTTTATGATGCTGTTTTATGATATTGTGAGTTCATATTTGTATAACAAGTATTTTTCAGTCTGTTTGTCTGTGATAGCCCTGAAACCAGAGGTGGAAAGTAACGAAATACATTTACTCACGTTACTGTATTAAATAGTTTTTCTGTGTATTTTGTATTTTTTGAAGTAGGCCTAGTTTATAAAATCGGTATTTTAAATTTTACTTGATTACATTTTGAGTGAAGTATTGTACTTAGCTACATCAAAAATCCCATCCGTTACTTGAGTAAAAAAAAAAGTTAAGACTAACGAAAACAGAAAGGGAGAGAAAAAAGTGCTAATGATCAGCATGTAGGCCACTAGCCTAGTGCTAATGATCATGTAGGCTAGCCTAGTGCTAATGATCAGCATGTAGGCTAGACTAGTGCTAATGATCATGTAGGCTAGCCTAGTGCTAATGATCAGCATGTAGGCTAGCCTAGTGCTAATGATCATGTAGGCTAGCCTAGTGCTAATGATCAGCATGTAGCCTACAACAGGACATGAATCAAGCTGGCGCCATGCAGTCTTTCTGAAAGTGATGGAGATGGAGCTGGATCACGAGATGCATCAGATTACATGTGTATGTATTTTCCGCTATTTCAATGGGTTGTCTCAGTTCGTTTTAGCACTAATGATTGTGGCGATATTCAAGCAAACACCATGGTATTTCATGTTTTAACGTTTGTGCTCACCTTTCTTTGGAAAGAAGTTTATTAGCAGTTGTTTCCTCTCATTTTTAATGTCTCTCTTTTTCCTGTTTTGGCCTTTGTTTTTGGTAACCTGACTCGGCTTTCTTGGAGAAAGACATTGCACCAGCAGCACAACAATTAGCGGTCCACTAGGCCTACTAGCGATGCTCCACTAAATAAACAAAAGACTACCTTATGAATCGTGCAGGCGGACTAAACCATAGCTCTTTAGCAAGGGAGAGTGAGAGTGACCTTAGACAGTTTTCACTATGTTGTATACAAAATCCAGTCAGTCAAACTTTATATTTCGTCTGACATTCATTTTGGCATTTAATTTGGAAGTTAAAATATTCAGGTAAAATAAATATATGGTGGAAATAAGTAGGCTATTGAATGCTTAAATGTTTTTTCAGTAATTAGCCTAAACTTCCAATGAGTCTATTCGAAATTTTCACCACACATTTTATTAACACACATATAAAAAATCCAAACATAAGAGTTGTGTGTAATAAAGTGGAATTACACAGGAAAAAAGTATTGAACGTGCCTACTGAAATTTCTTCAATACTTTGTGGAAAAGCCTTTGTTTGTAATGACAGCTTCAAGACATTTCCTGTATGACAAAACGTATTAGTCGCAGTAACAGGTGTGATTTTGGCCCATTGTTCTAAACAGATTCCAGGGGTCCCTCTTGTCAATCCTGATCTTTAGTTACTTCCAGAACTGTTTAATTGAATTGAATTGAATTGGCTGCCTTCAAGTCTTTCTGGAGCTTTCTCCGAGTGGTCCTTGGCTCTAGGAATTGACTATCCTTCTGACTCCCTGGTCAGAAATATTGCGACGAGATGGCCTGGCCGGTTGATGATGCAGTGATGTTCCTTCCAGTTGCAGATAATGGCTCCCATGCTGCTTACTGGAAGATTCTGAAATTTTGAAATGCATCTGTAACCAGTTTCATTGATATATGTTTTGCAACAATAAGATAGATAGATACTTTATTGATCCCCAGGGGAAATTCAAGGTCTCAGCAGCAGCATACATACAACACAAACACATTCTTTAACAGCAGAAAGAGTAATTAAAGTATATAATATAAAAACACAACTAAGCAGTAAGGACAGTAGAAGATAAAGAATATGCTAAATATACTAAAATACAAATTATACTAACACTTAATACAATATATAAAAATATACTAAAATACAAATTACAAAAAATACAAATTATACTAACACTTAATCTAAATCAATTCTAAAACAGTATCCACATAGTGGTGATTAATAAATCAGAGGCGCTTTGCAATGACTGAGGCAGGGACTGAGCCTGTGATTCTCTGTGCATAGTAAGGTATGGTAAGGTGCTCTAAGGTGCTCTGTGTGAATGAGTGTCATGGTGGTAGTGCAATGGTGATAGTGGTCATGGTGATAGTGCAAATGAGTAAGTCAAAAGAGTGCAACAGTGCAGAAATAAAGTAAAGTCTATATATCTATATATTTAACTATTTAAGAAAATGTATAAGTGTGGCCACAGTTCGGCTGTGGCATGGAGAGGGGTTATGCATATGTGCTGATGTGCTAATATAGCACGCAAACAGTGAGGCATAAAGACAGTGGTACAAGTGGCTAGTGGACAGACAGTACCAAACATGGAGGGGGTGAAGAGGCAGACAGACTATGCAGAGAAGTCTATCTCTCCTCTTCCCTTAAGTGAGGCATTGAACAGTTCAATGGCCCTGGGGACAAATGACTTTCTCAGTTTGTCAGTTGTGCAAGGCAGTGAGCGAAGTCTCCAGCTGATCAGGCTCTTCTGCTTAACAATAGTGCTGTGGAGTGGGTGACACTCATTGTCCAAGATGTTGATCAGTTTGTTCAGGGTCCTTTTGTCAGATAGTGAAGTGATGCACTCCAGTTCAGCTCCAACTACAGAGCCAGCTTTCCTTACCAGCCTGTCAATTCGCCCCACATCCTTCTTCCTTGTGCTTCCTCCCCAGCATACTACTGCATAGAAGAGGACGCTGGCAACAACAGACTGGTAGAACATCCTGACGAGCTTACTGCACACATTGAAGGACCGCAGCCTCCTCAGGAAGTACAGCCTGCTCTGCCCTTTCTTGTAGAGTGCGTCAGTGTTGGCTGACCAGTCCAGTTTATTGTCCAGGTGGAGACCCAGATACTTGTAGGTGCTAACCACCTCCACATTGACCCCATCAATGTGGACTGGTAGCAGAGTGGGCTTAGACCTGCGGAAATCCACCACCATCTCCTTGGTCTTTGAAGTGTTAAGTTGAAGATGATTGAGTTTGCACCATTGCACAAAGTCCTCCACCAGGCTCCTGTACTCCTCCTCCTGCCCGTTCCTGATACACCCCACAATTGCAGTATCATCAGAAAACTTCTGCATGTGGCATGACTCGGTGTTGTAGCAGAAGTCAGATGTGTACAGGGTGAACAGGACAGGAGAGAGCACAGTTCCCTGTGGCGCTCCGGTGCTGCAGATCACAGTGTCAGAGAGACAGTTATTCAGTCTGACGAACTGTGGTCGCTCGGTCAGGTAATCTGTAATCCAGGTTACCAGGTGAGCGTCCACACCCATCTGCAAGAGCTTGTCTCCCAATCTGAGGGGCTGGATGGTGTTAAAAGTACTTGAGAAATCAAAGAACATGATTCTCACAGCACTTTTCCCCTTGTCCAGGTGGGAATGTGTCCTGTGTAGAAGATAAGTGATGGCATTGTCCACGCCCACTTTCTCCTGGTAAGCAAACTGTTAACGGGTCTAGTGCATGGCGTACCTGGGGTCTGAGCATGCCTAAGACAAATCGCTCCATTGTCTTCATCACATGTGATGTAAGAGCGACAGGTCTGTAGTCATTAAGCTCACTAGGGTGTGGCTTCTTAGGGACAGGGGTGAGACATGATGTCTTCCACAGTGTTGGAACTTGTCCAAGGCGTAGGCTCAAATTGAAGATGTGCTTCAGTGGCTCCCCCAGTTCAGCAGCACAGGCCTTGAGTAGCCTTGGGCAATAAGGTTGCAAAGGTCTTGGGAGAGCTTTTTGCTTTTATCCATCATGAAATGTTTCTTGTGTGACACCTTGGTAATGAAAAACCTTTTTATAGCCCATCAATATGTAGGCTACTAACCAAGCTTATATTAATTTGCACAGATAGAAAGGATAACTACTCTCTAACTACTTACAGATTCCAGCTCTTTCCTTCCCTTTCCTTGCCTTAGTGCTTTTTCTTAGCGTGTTCAATACTTTTCCCCTGTGTTATTCCACTTCATTACACATGACTCTACTTATGGAGTTGTTTGGATTTTTTATGTGTGGATTCCCTGAGTTATTACTAATGCCTGGTGAAAATGTTGTGCCCCCCGTATTCCAATTTTCAAGGGCCCTCTCCTCCATTGGGGCCCTATATTTCCCACTTTCCCCCCCAGTTCGACGCCCTTTAATCTGCTGAACCTTCTGCTCGTTTCCAAATATAAAAAAACTCTCTGCAACTCAACATTGGCCTGCCTGCCTCAGCTGCCTGTGAGGGGCTTTTCAGTTGTGCTGGATTACTGTTCACTGCAAAGCGACCAAGGATGAGTGCAACTAACTTTGAAAATCAACTACTGCTCAAACTTAAAGGGGTGGTTCAGGATTTTGGACATAGGACCTCATTTCCAAGTAAGCAAGTGTGATATTTATCAGTGGAGACCGTTTTCAACACGTTTCATCCAGTCCTTCTAATTGCAGAGTTCGCAGGTGCTAGGCTAGCGGAAGTCAACGGTATGTGCTAGCCTGCCACTAAAAACAGTCTTACCCACTCTGCAATTAGAACGACTGGATGAAACGTGTTGAAAATGGTCTCCACTGATAAATATCACACTTGCTTACTTGGAAATGAGGTCCTATGTCCAAAATCCTGAACCACCCCTTTAAAGGAGAACTCCGGTGATTTTTCACATAGATCTCCATTTCTCAACGTCACCGAGTACTGTCGGTATGAACAAAACTGAAACAATCGGTTTTACCTAGCTCGAGTTGCTGCAGCTACAGCGCTACACACTGGGAGCATGAACATGGCTGCCTTAGCTGCTGGCTGCAGCAACTCGAGCTAGGAGGACCAAAGTCCTTTTAGGCAAGTACCTCCACTCGGCGGCCATATTGCAACTCTTTTTGGGCACTTATCGGGCATCTATTTCGGCAGAAATGCGTGTGCGTAAGGCTTCGCGACACCAGTCTTGCTCCAGCGGCGAGATCACAACAGATGATTGGCACGATGAAGGAAGGGTAGTGATATGTGTAGACAACTGCCATATTGGCGTTACAAACTAACCCCATGCATTACTATGGAGGATTTTTTGAGTGCTGTGTCTCCTCATTAGAAAGTCTCTGGTAAAACTGGTTGTTCTGGTACCCCCCCCCCCCAAAAAACAAACTAAGTAACTTTTACTTAAAGTACATTTTAAATGAACTACTTTTTACTTTTACTTGAGTACATTTTCAGATCAGATCCCGTGAGGTTCATATTAAAGAAGCCCTATGCAACAATTTTAGCAAAAATTACCTTAATTATGCAGGTTGAGAGTCGTTCTGATGGTTCTACAAAACTTTTTGGGTCGTTTGGTGGGTGCTTCGTCTCCCCCTAGTGCTTCTCTGCAGAAAAACCGAATATGCAACTTTCTGGTCCCGGACCGAAGAAATCCGGATGTTACTCAGCGGAAGGCCTCGAAAATCTAGTCAGATTGTAGTTTTTAAGAAGACTGCAAAACGGACTCCGACTTGGCTTTGTTGCTGTTGAAATTGTAAGTAGCCTACCCTTGGGTGAACTTCGTTTTTGTAATGTGGTTTGATAGTCTCTTGAACAATGTGTTTGCTCGACCGTTTTATTGTGAGCCCTGTATGTGTTTAGCTTGGTTTCTTGATGGCTAGCTCGCTAGCTAGTGGGGGTTTAGCATAGCAGTCACTTGCTACCGAAGCTGCAGGGGGAGCTATGTCGTGAAAAATATGAGCCCAAATCAGGCGAAAACCCAGAAACAGCGAAGGAATAACCAGACTTGCATAGGGCTTCTTTAACAGAGATAAGGATATCACAAAGCCTCTTAGCCTCTCTCTTGACCTAGGCTATGTTTGTGATGTTAGCAACAACCCCCATAAAAGCTCACAGAAAAAGAAGGGTTCGCTCATATAATAAAGGCTAGATGTCTCGTCCGCGCTGCTGGCCAATGGAGGTCGACGTCCGCACCTCGCGCCCATGTTGCCACAGTCAGCTCGCTAACTCATAGCATTGTGTTTCAATGGCGCACTGTAATGACAGGTGACATTGACCTGAAGGTGTCATTGTTATATTCTGGGGGCATTGTTCTGACTTTAGTAGAAAAAGAGATATACCTTACATCAGGTACCACAGAGCCCACCAGATAGCTTACCTGTGACAAGATGGCCGCTGGTGATGCCGTTAGAGACTCCGCCGTAAGACATCTAGCCTTTATTATGTATATCTATGCCATGGACCGCAAGTGCTCAGGCCTGCCATTTTAACCCTTAACGGAGTAGAATATACATGCTACATGAATGATACATGAATTTACATGCTACGAATGTTGGGAAATGAACGTTCTAAAGAATATCTGGGTTCATTGAATTCAACTTAGAATGTTCAAAAACCTACACCTTTAAGGGTTAAAAGGCAATGTGGGCCCCAGCCGTGGCGCGACTGGCTGGGGCACCTGCACCGTCCTTTCCGGATCCCACCCCGACTCTCTCTCTCCCACTCGCTTCCTGTCGTTCTCCACTGTCCTATCACATTAAAGGCATAAAAAAGCAAAAAAAGGCAAAAAAAAAAAATATATATATATATATATATATAAAAAAGGTAATGTTGAGAGCCAAACAAAAAATCGGATCTGAGCAAAAAATCCGAATTGAGCATTAAGATTCGTAATGTGAATGTAGCCATCCAAATCTCCAGGTCTACGAACAATTGTCTCGACCTCGTGGCTTGGTTTTCACTCTGACATTCTGTGTATTGTGTTGTTCACTCTGTTGTTATGAAGTGCTGTCTTCTACATTACTAATAAGGTAGAAATATAGCGTTCTAAGGTCTGATAAATGTCTGATTTAATAATGTTCTAACTTTACTTTCCCTGTAGTAACACAATAATGTTTTCCCCTTCATAAATTGAAAAAGTAAGGAAAAAGTTCTGACTTTTATTTCAAAGGATTTGAGAATGGCGGCCATATTGGAATTTTCTTCTGTTGCTAAAATTGAAGCACACAGACAATTTTCAATCCACACATGTGTTTTTGTTTAATTTATCGTTTGGTTGTATTTCATGAGCCGTGCATGTCATGTGACCTTGAATGAACTTATATGACCTGGAAGCGTAAAGGTCAGGGAAAGGACTTCTGAAATGAGTTTGCGTGCACTGCGTTTGCAACGCTCCAGAGATTCTACCGCTGGTACAAGGCGTACACGGTAATTGCTTGAATTTATTGTATTTTCTTTATACATTTTTGTATGTCTTCTTGCTTAATATTAATGCATGGTATGTGTTTTGTATGTCTTCTTGCTTAATATTAATGCATGGTATGTGTTTTGTATGTCTTCTTGCTTAATATTAATGCATGGTATGTGTTTTGTATGTCTTCTTGCTTAATATTAATGCATGGTATGTGTTTTGTATGTCTTCTTGCTTAATATTAATGCATGGTATGTGTTTTGTATGTCTTCTTGCTTAATATTAATGCATGGTATGTGTTTTGTATGTCTTCTTGCTTAATATTAATGCATGGTATGTGTTTTGTATGTTGTCTGCCAGTTTTCACGGTGCTCATAACGAGCAAAGAAAATAAAGAGTCATGACATCAGTATGAAGCGTGGACCAGGTTTTATTGACACCAGCAGTAGCTACACTATGAATCTGGACCAGGTTTTATTGACACCAGCAGTAGCTACACTATGAATCTGGACCAGGTTTTATTGACACCAGCAGTAGCTACACTATGAATCTGGACCAGGTTTTATTGACACCAGCAGTAGCTACACTATGAATCTGGACCAGGTTTTATTGACACCAGCAGTAGCTACACTATGAATCTGGACCAGGTTTTATTGACACCAGCAGTAGCTACACTATGAATCTGGACCAGGTTTTATTGACACCAGCAGTAGCTACACTATGAATCTGGACCAGGTTTTATTGACACCAGCAGTAGCTACACTATGAATCTGGACCAGGTTTTATTGACACCAGCAGTAGCTACACTATGAATCTGGACCAGGTTTTATTGACACCAGCAGTAGCTACACTATGAATCTGGACCAGGTTTTATTGACACCAGCAGTAGCTACACTATGAATCTGATTGAATTTAGTATTGGCCATCCCCAAAATGCACCAGAATACAGGAAATCATATCATACAAATAAAATAATTTCTGGTGGAGTTTCAATTAAACAATTTCTGGTGTCTAGAATGAGGCTAGGATATACAGGATTAAATAGACCATTGCTTACCATGAAAAAGCATGTTGATGGAATGTGTGAATAATGCAATAGTCAATAGAGTATGCAATTATGTATTGTCCTAAGTACCATCAAGCCAGACAAAGATTGATCTCTCAACTTGGTGAAATCCAGATGATATTAAATTTACATGATATACTGCAAAGAGAATCTGGTGAAATTTGTTTTCTTTTTTTTTGTTTGTTTTCTTTTTTAATGTAATGGGGTTATTAAAAAGAATTTAAGAAAGTGTAGGTTGACCTTTTGATCCACACTCCAGTCAAGGTGGCGGTAATGCACCAAAAAGCTGGTCGCCAACCGCCATATAAAAAGAAAACAAATTTTCAATCAAGTGAAGTTGCTGACAAAATTCCTAAGGGAATGCTGGGAAAAGAACATACAGGAATGAATATTCCAATGGGGAAGGGAGAAGCTAAATCTAAAATTAAATCAGAAGTTCTACTGAAATGGCAAAATGAATTGAAGGTAGAGTACAATGCTATGGGGGGGTTTTCCTGCCATTAATAAAATTAAAATGAAAACAGTGAAATTAAAATGAAAAACTCGTTTTGCCATTTAATTTTCAAAGTGTCAGTGCAATTATCCTGCCAAATTTAAAAATAAAATGAAATATATACATTTGGCTTTTAATTTTCCTGATAAACACGATACATTTGTGACAAAAATAAAAATAAATTGAAAACGTCTATTTGTCATTTCATTTTCATTACCATCCTGGTATATTACTGCCAACAATGAAAATGCAAACTTCACTTTGACTTTGCCTTTTCCTGACAATGCGCACAATGTTTGCCAAAATGATAAATAAAATGAAAACTGACACCTGCTTGCGATTTATTTTCCATTTCTCGATTTTCATTTTCAAGTTCACAACATGCAAATGAGCTGCATTGTTAATGAGATGTATGTGGGTGGTGCTCTGGTTACGACAAATTAAATGCGCCTACCATGATCATGATTTAGCTTTAGATCAATAAACGCTGTTGGTTGACGGCAAGATGGCAGCCAGATCGGTACAAGACGAGGCCGTAGCGGCCCTAGAGACCCCTTGTATCACACGAGGCCGGCCCAGGCAGGATATCCCTGCCGAGACGATTACAGCCTGTACAACATGTGCAGTTAGGAATGACCGCAACAAAAATCGCGAGCCTGCTCAATTCGTCGGAGAGGACAGTACGGCGTGGGACTGGGTCACACAGGTCTTAATGGCACGCTAAGGTTAATAGGGAAGAGTAAGGGTTCATGTACTGAATGTCAAGCTATAGAAGATGTAGATCATATTTTATTTAATTGCAACAAATACACAAGACACAGGCTGCAATGGAGAGAAAAGAGACTGAAATGGGATGGAGAGCATCCTTTAAGGAAGAAGGAATACACAGCTATAGGATCAAATCCCTATTTATTTATCTTTCTTTCTTTCCCCCCTGTCCTCCTTATTATAAACTTTAGCTATAACAGTCTGTTAAGTCCCTTACACACTCCTGTACAGTAGGTGGCGGTATGCACCAAACAGTTGTAATCCGCCAATTAAAGCAAAGAAGAATGTTCAATCAGGGTTGTTAGACATTCTCTGGTTGTGGTTTGTTGTGAATGGCTTGCTAACACTTGTCTGTTTTGTCACTGAGGTGCTGTAGTCTCTATTTGTTCTAGTCACAAGTCACCGGCTAATCTCAACTGGGATACGACTTGCAGAAGGGTTCGACCTTGCGCCTGAAGCTTTTTGTCGCCGTCAAACCACACCGGGTCCGGGAGGCTACGAAGAGTTGGCACGGATAAGGTAGGAGTCGCGCTCCGGCTTGGCTATATTGTTTGGAGGAAATTCTATCAAGGGGGTCCTGCCTAGTAGTGACAATAATAAAACATCCGACATCACTGAACACTAGGCTACTGTATACAAGGTGTATGAGGCCGCAGCAGACGCTGTCGTCCCCCAGTAGGCCTACCTATATATACAGCTACAGGTTTTCGCCCCCCGCACGGTTTTCTATCTTTTTTTACAAGGGGACTCTGGATTCTACACCACCGGTGTCACGCTAGACGAAAATATATATAAATATTCTTTAGCCACCACCGTTAGTCTTCGATTTTCGGGGCATGTTAACTTCCAGTCTAGTTTTGCTAACACGAGACCGCTTGTCAAATCATAATTGGTAGCAGGTTCGTCTGGGTTCTCCCAGGTTATTTGCCGTCTTGAAAACTGTGTCACGGATCAGTTCTGACCGCAGCTGTTCAGGCAGGTTTCCTGACGAGTAATTTGCAGGTTGAACATGGCAGGCAGGAGATGGCATGGCACAGCCGCACAGAATATGCGTGTTTTTTGGCAGTTATGTCGGAATTTATTTATTATGGTGTAGTTATGTTTTGGAGGTTTGTTTGTTGTATAATAATTGTGTATGTGTGTGTGTGGATGAATGAGGCTAGTCAGCATATGGACATGAGTCACAAGCAAGCCTGCATCGACCTGGAGAGGGCCACCCAAATCATCACACAAGTGTTACAGGTAAGACACACACACACATATACACACCATCATCATCATCATCATCATCATGATCATCATCATACAAGCATTACAGGTAAAGACACGCCCACACCACCATCATCATCATCATCATCATCACACAAGCATTACAGGTAAAGACACGCACACGAAAATGGAAGGAAGTATTACAGGTAGAATTTGTATTTTTGTGAAATAAGTTTGCAGTTTCTTTGTCTTCGCCTTCGTGGAATAACCTACAACTCTGATGAACTGTTCCTCCCTCCCTGCCTGCGTGCCTCCCTGCCTGCCTGCCTGCGTGAGTGATCTAACATGCTTGATGTGTTTCTGCCTTCATCAGCATGAAGTGGGTCGGAACCAGGAGCTCTGTATGTTGATTCGTCATCTGGAAGAGAAGGAGGCGGAGACTTGGCGGAGCCTAACAGAGCAGGTGGAGTCAAACAAGGAGCTGAAGCTGAAGATCGATGAACTGCAGAAACACCTGGAGCAGAAACACAACTCACTGACAGAGGCCAACCAGGTGTGTGTGTGTGAGTGAGTGAGTGATCAGTTAGTCGTAGCACATTTTCTACTGGCAGAATTCTCTCCTCTCTCCTCTACCTCCTTCCTCTCCTCTTCCCTCTGGAACTCAAATGTTATTCTATTGCTTTAGCTCTGGAACTCAAATGTTCTATTGGGCTTATTCGCAAACACCGCCGCCATATTGTTGATGTGACATTCCAGTTCTATAGGCTATTCTATGTGACAATCGCCTGTAGCGCGTAGATGTAGCACAGCCTACAGCTTTTTGTCTGATAACTTCTACAAGAGGATCTATGATGCAACTATAGCCTGTGGTCTGGAGACAGAAAGGGCTAACATATTTCTCTGTAACATTTCCAAAATCCAAGTGAACAAAACACTATACAAATAGAATTATCTACTGATATCTTTCTCTGCTGAGTTTGAGCTGAGAATTAAGGGCGCATCATGAATAAATATATTAGCCTATAGGCTACTGTAAACGTTGGCTAACATTGCCTACCTAGCAATGCTATCTATGCAAATGCAAAATGTCCAAAGGTAATCTAAGGTAGGCGACTACATCAGGCTACTGCTGATGTCTCCACATTGCATAGGGGCAGCTGTCTGCACTGTCTAAAACTTATTTAACTTAAGCCCACAGAGGACAATATAATATAGTATTAATACAAATATAATAATGGCGATGGATGTGAGGAGTTGGCTGTAAGTTTAGCCTATGCTGTTTATCCTATGTAGCCACAAGTCTCTCCTGCGCTGACTACTTCTCAGTAGTCTCATTCTCTTCTCGTTTTCTGACCATAGCTTTCAACATTGAGCAACGAAAATAAAGGAGATTGTCTGGGTTACTCACCCAAAATACAGGGAAATTTCAACATTCGTCTTTCTGTTGCTTTCCCTCTGCTGAGAGCAAGAATTCGTAGGCCTACTACAAAACTGCTGCACTAACTAAACGAGGTGTGAAGCTAGGTCTTTGCTTGAAAGATTGGCGTCAAATCGTGCTCTCTCCCACACTGTTCTGATCACTCTAAGGTCGCCTTCAGGCAAAACGATGCTTTAAAAACATCTTTTCGCTGGAAGGGCGGGGGTTAAAGGACAACAGCACAGAGACGGCCAAGTCCGATGGGGCTAATGTTATGAGAGTAATAAAATATGGGATATGTTACGGGGAAATATTAAAACAGGAAGACGGCTGGAAAAAAGTTGACAGGTATGTTTCTGACACTGGGTGACTTTAGGGCTCTGCTGTTGTTAGAACGGCCTGTACTATTGCACAACATGGGCCTACCATCACGTTAAATTTTGTACAAATAAATAAACAGCCTACAGCGATCATACCGGCGCTATCGCGCTTGTCAATTGACAGCTGCATTAAATAGACCCACCTATGCATTTTCTATATCAACAAAATGGCCGCTGCGAACGTTATTATCTGATTATTACGTAGATCGAATATGCCTAATTGCTGTAGCTCTGGAACGCAAATGTTATTCTATTGCTGGAGCTCTGGAACTCAAATGTTATTCTGTTGCTGGAGCTCTGGAACTCATGTTATTCTGTTGCTGTAAGTCAAGTGTCTGCCAAATTACTGTAATAAGATACAATATAATAGTTTTTTGTGTGTGTGATATATTTAGGTATATTTGTATAATTCATGTGTAGGTGTGATTAATGTAGTTAATTGTGTGTGTGTAGACTGTGGTTTTGCTGAAGACTGAGCTAAGGGACCTGTGTCAACAGCTGCAAGGTCAACAAAGAAATAGGTACTCAGCACACACACACACTCTCTCTCTCTCTCTCTCACTCTTACTCACACACACTCACAGCAAACAGAGGGCATGGCTACATTGCACAAATCTAAATCTATTCAAGTATAAAAGGCATTCAACATTAATAGTCAACATCATTAACACACCCCCCCCCCCCCCAGCAGTGATCAGGATGTGAATGAGAAGCCACATGTTGGGGAAATCCAGATCAAGGTAAGATATACACACACACACACACACATACATACACACATGTTGGGGAAATCCAGATCAAGGTAAGATATACACACACACACATACATACACACACATTTGGGAGAGCCTGATCAAGGTAAGATATACACACACAAACATACACACATTTGGCATTTGGGAGAGCCTGATCAGATAAGATGAACACGCGCGCGCACACACACACACACACACACTTGGGAGGGCATGATCAAGGTAAGATGAACATGCGCACACACACATGCAACCATGCTGAGTAAACTATTGTACATAGAAACATTGTAATTATTCAGTAAGTGTTCATCTTAACTTGATCTGGCTCTTCCAAATGTGTGATGCTTGCATGAAAAATACTTCCAGAAACAACAGCAATTATATGGGTGCTTTTTAATTAAATTACTTTTGGATGTCTGAATGTAAGGATTCAGGAAACACAACTACCAGATTTTGTGTTTGGTAAACAGCAGAGCAGATAGGCGTAAATCACAGATCTAGAGATCTTTATTAAACAGGAAGTAGGCTACAACAGCTTTTGGCCCCGATATATTCAAATCTGACATTTGGCCTACAATATTCAATGCTAGACAGTGTGTTATCCAGTCCCTGCTGTGTTTTTATTGAAGTTGCAAAAATCCATTATAGCCTTAACAAATTGGCCAATTTATATTCAAATCTGACTATAAAAATATAAATATAGCAATACTCTTTCTTTTTCTGTCAGTCCGCGGTTATCATACGAGTGACAGAAGCTCCGGGCATAATTTGACTAGATGTGAAAGACGTATATTCTTACGTCTGTTGTGTTTTTTTGTAACAAATCAGGATTCCTTGCTTACAGTATATACAAACATACACACACACCCTACTCATTTTCACACTAACATCTGTTATTGTGTTTTGCAGCAAATCAAGAGTCCCAGCTCTCCTCTCCGATCAGACCAGCTGACGGCAGCTGATGAGCCGCTGGACTGGTCAGAACAGATGACGTCGCCTGCCGGTCAGATTCCGCTGATGTCGCCTGCCGGTCAGATTCCGCTGGTCTCGCCTGGTGGTCAAAATCTGATGGTCTCGTCTCAAAGTCATCTGGACGCTCCAGTGTCTAGGATTAAAGAAGAGAATGCTGTTCATGGATATGAGGAGTGCAGTCAGTATGGTAAGGAGTTGTGGGGAGGAACACACACACACACAGACACACACATGGATATGAGGAGTGCAGCCAGTACGGTAAGGAGTTGTGGGGAGGAACACACACACACACACACACACAAACACATGGATATGAGGAGTGCAGTCAGTACGGTAAGGAGTTGTGGGGAGGAACACACACACACACACACACACATGGGATATGAGGAGTGCAGTCAGTACGGTAAGGAGTTGTGGGGAGGAACACACACACACACACACACACATGGATATGAGGAGTGCAGTCAGTACAGTAAGGAGTTGTGGGGAGGAACACACACACACACACACACACACACACACACACACACACACAGACACACACATGGATATGAGGAGTGCAGCCAGTACGGTAAGGAGTTGTGGGGAGGAACACACACACACACACACAACAAACACATGGATATGAGGAGTGCAGTCAGTGCGGTGGGGAGTTGTGGGGAACAACACACACACACACACACACATGGATATGAGGAGTGCAGTCAGTGCAGTGGGGTTGTGGGGAGGAACACACACACACACACACACACACACACAAAACACATGGATATGAGGAGTGCAGTCAGTACGGTAAGGAGTTGTGGGGAGGAACACACACACACACACACACACACACACACACACACACACACACACACACACAAACACATGGATATGAGGAGTGCAGTCAGTACGGTAAGGAGTTGTGGGGAGGAACACACACACACACAAAACACATGGATATGAGGAGTGCAGTCAGTACAGTAAGGAGTTGTGGGGAGGAACACACACACACACACACACACACACACACAAACACATGGATATGAGGAGTGCAGTCAGTACGGTAAGGAGTTGTGGGGAGGAACACACACACACAAACACACACACAAACACATGGATATGAGGAGTGCAGTCAGTACAGTAAGGAGTTGTGGGAAGGAACACACACACACACACACACACACACACACACACACACACACACACACACACACAGACACACATGGATATGAGGAGTGCAGCCAGTACGGTAAGGAGTTGTGGGGAGGAACACACACACACACAGACACACACATGGATATGAGGAGTGCAGTCAGTACGGTAAGGAGTTGTGGGGAGGAACACACACACACACACACACACAAAACACATGGATATGAGGAGTGCAGTCAGTCTGGTGGGGAGTGGGGAGGAACACACACACACACACACACACACACAAAACACATGGATATGAGGAGTGCAGTCAGTACGGTAAGGAGTTGTGGGGAGGAACACACACACACACACACACACACACAAACACATGGATATGAGGAGTGCAGTCAGTACGGTAAGGAGTTGTGGGGAGGAACACACACACACACACACACACACACACACAAACACATGGATATGAGGAGTGCAGTCAGTGCAGTGGGAGTTGTGGGGAGGAACACACACACACACACACAAACACATGGATATGAGGAGGAGTGCAGTCAGTGCGGTGGGAGCTGTGGGGAGGAACACACACACACACACACACACAAAAACACATGGATATGAGGAGTGCAGTCAGTGCAGGTAAGGAGTTGTGGGGAGGAACACACACACACACACACACACAAACACATGGATATGAGGAGTGCAGTCAGTACGGTAAGGAGTTGTGGGGAGGAACACACACACACACAAACACATGGATATGAGGAGTGCAGTCAGTACGGTAAGGAGTTGTGGGGAGGAACACACACACACACACACACACACAAAACACATGGATATGAGGAGTGCAGTCAGTACGGTAAGGAGCTGTGGGGAGGAACACACACAAACACACACACAAACACATGGATATGAGGAGTGCAGTCAGTACAGTAAGGAGTTGTGGGGAGGAACACACACACACACACACACACACAAAACACATGGATATGAGGAGTGCAGTCAGTATGGTAAGGAGTTGTGGGGAGGAACACACACACACACACACACACACACACAAAAACACATGGATATGAGGAGTGCAGTCAGTACGGTAAGGAGTTGTGGGGAGGAACAGAGACACAATTACTCACTCACTCTCTCTCTCTCTCTTAGGGCTGCACAATTAATCAAATTTTAATCACGATCATGATTTTGGCTTCCCACGATCAAATTTGCGTGATCGAGCGATATTTCAAATGCGTGCTCTACCCATAGAACCAACCTGGCAACCCATAGAACGCTCCGCTACAAAACAAATCAAGCGCTCCTTAAACTTGTCTGACCATGTGCCTGCATGCAGCTTACCAATGACAGCTGTTCCCTGCACTGTTCAGCCTGATGCACTGTGGACTAGTGACATTATGTTAACTATTAGTAGGCTAGTTAGACTATACAATAAACGACGATCAAAAATCAAATGTGTGGCACAGCAGAAGGCCAAGAGCTTGTCCCTCGAAGCGGATCATCCATTGTTCGAAAATATTTCTGATTTCAGGCAAGTTAAGTTAACCAAAAATATAAGCAAAGCAGGGCTCTCAACTCATACCATGAAACACATCACATGACGTAAACCACACATGCCTTTTTTATCACGTTAACTTTTAGTCCTTGTTTGCTTCCTCCGATAGCCTATAGCCTACTGTAATAAGAGTTGAGCTAACGACGGGATCCGTGAATTTTATTCATGTATTTTATAAGCTTCATGTGCAACCTACAATGCATATGCGTTTCAAGACACAGTCTACTCAAAACGAGTGAACAATAATGAAAATGTAGCCTACACGTCAGTGTTTTACATATCAACGAAGGACTAAACCAGGGGTGTCCAAACTGCGGCCAAAAGTGCACTTTAATCCGGCCCGCCGAGCATTTATTAGTTTACCATAGGCCGCTCGCTATTTTTTTCCAGCGATAGACGACGTTGTGGTTAACTTTAGGCTACTACAAACTGCTTTACACTCTTCTTAGAGAACGTTTACAATGTCAATGTCAAAACAGCTTGTCACATAGAGATACATAGTATCTCCATTGCAGCAGATCTAACTACGTTATGCTAGTCCATTTAATTGGGGACGCATTTGAGCGTGGGAGAGAGGGCGATGGCAACAGTAGTTCCCACTGACCAATTTTAAACTGTGAGAGGGCACAGCCATAGGCACAGCACTAGCCATAGGCTATTTGAGTGGAGCTGGCAAAGAGTCTTAAAGTGACAGTGCACCATTTATAAATGAATTAAACAGCATCAAATTAACAGTATTTCTTAAGACATTATTTTTCTACAACAAAATTATTTTGTCATTTAAATAATACAAAACGTTTATTATTATTATTATTATTATTATTATTATTATTATTATTTGTGTGTGGCCCGCTGGCCAATTTTCAAAACCCAATGTGGCCCTTCAGTCAAAAAGTTTGGACACCCCTGGACTAACGATTACAGTAAACTCATGAACAAGAAGCAGAGCTTAAGTGGCTAATGGGGAGCGTTGGGAGGATTCCCGATGGGCTGTTAACGTTTTCCCAAATATTAACAAAGTAGCACACACAAAACATTTGTTTGGAAGTCGCAGTCAAATCTATATTTGCAGTAATTTAGGGGAGTAAATGTGAGGGGAAGAATTTGGGTGAGCCAGATAGCGAGTCCAATATGTTTAGGGAAAAAATATTTTTCTCACTAAAATTAATTAATAATCGTGATCTCAATATTGATCAAAATAATCGTGATTATCATTTTGGCCATAATCGTGCTCTCTCTCTCTCCCTCTCCCTCCCTCTCTCTCCCTCTCTTTCTCAGTCTCGTCTGACGGTCAGGCCCATCTGGAAGATCCAGTGTCTGGGATTAAAGAAGAGAATGCTGTTCATGGAAATGAGGAGTGCAGCCAGTATGGTAAGGAGTTATGGGGAGGAACACACACACACACACACACACACACACACACACAGACACACACACACACACACACATACACACACATACAGTAGGGTCAGGTCCAGGCTTGGAATTTCACCATTCTGGGGGCAAGGCCACTTGGCCTTCAGTTGGGCATATTTGGTGGGGGGCACAAAGGCCACATGTCAGGGCACCAAGTCCAAAGTTAACTATACAGTAGTAGGCTATAAAAATGATCAAAGTTTAGCCTATTCACTGCAGTAGACCTGCATCACTGTATGAAACATTACAAAAACATTAAATGAAAACATGACATATTACATAGAACTGTAAATCATCTGACTATCTAGGCTATATATAACATTTATTTTATATTTGGCCTTTTATGAAATCATGTATTCAACAATTTAATCACAGCTCAGCTTTAAGAAACTCAAATAGCCTAGATGCATGCTTAGCATTTTGTGATCATTAAGGCTACTTTCACAAATTCTTAGTCAGCTGTACTCTGATTTACCAATATCTAGGCGATATTTGTAACATTTATTTTGTATTTGGCCCGTTATGAAATCATGTGGAACAATTTAAACGCATTGTAAAACTTAAAGCCCAAAATTGGAGACATCCATGTATGTCGAACTTTACTGCAAATTCAAAACTGGATTACTCTGGAACGGCTAACTGTACAGGGGACTGCTTTACACCTTTGTGTTCGGTAAGGTCTCCTGTTTATTCTGATATATGGTTTGTCATGTTTTAAAAAGAAGGGTTCAGAAAGTATTCCACCGAGATGAATGGGTAGGGAGATCATGGGACCTTAAAACCTTCAGTAGAATGTATGATTAAATTTAATTATATTATTTACTTTTCTCGCGAACCGTTCAACACAGCAATTATCGGCTAACATTGTTTAAAAGCTGAGAAAAAAGCTCTTTCATGTGATACTTGTGATGAATAGGCTACTTCGCGAGTAGTTCAACTGAGAATGGGTGAATTTGGACGCAATTTCTTTCTTTAGCTGTCACTTTCTCCACTGCGTAAAAGACTAAATAAATTTACGCTGTGAATGCTAAGATTATTTTTGACAGGCCACAGGCTAAATAAAATTGCTACAAGTAGGACGCAAAGCAGAATATTGAAAGAAGGGGGCACCAAGGCCACCGTGGCCTGTAAACCTCTGATTTTCAAAGGGGCCTCACGGCCAACGCAAGGGGCTACGACGGCCATGGCCGTCGTGGCCGCCGTGAAATTCCTACCCTGGTCAGGTCTCTGGATCATAGCCAATCAGACATAAAATAGGGTTGGGTCTCTGGGTCAGAGCCAATCAGAGGTAGAGTCATGGAGGTATGGCTTATTCGATTTGATGCAGATCGCAGATCTGACTTGATGTGATGCATACTGGGTTGAACGCAATGGGACCATGTCATATCACCTTAAAATATATAAACCAGAAGACAACAATTTTATCACCAAAAGTCTACTGTATAGCTGATGTTTTTAGTAAGGTCCCACCTTTTGAAGGTTTTAGAATATCTTACTAGCATAGATTGTAAAAAACATATTTAAGTTTCTCTAACACACAATGCTCTGGTCATTAAATAGCCTTAGTTTCCGAAAATGGCCTTAAATTAAACAAACAAACCCTAAAAAATATAATATTATTATTATTATTAATAATAATAATAATAATAATAATAATAATAATAATAATAATATATTTCAATTAAGTATAAGTATATATACTCTTTTGATCCTGTGTGGGATATTTGGTCTTTGCATTTATCCCAATCGTGAATTGGTGAAACACACACAGCACACAGTGTACACACCTTGATTGGCTGATGATTGTAACGCGGGAATGATTCCAAACACCTCCCTTACGATGATGAGTGACCGGTGACAGGTCTGAGAATGCGTGCACTACACAAGTAGTGCGAAGGACGGAAGATGATGAATAACTGAATAAAAAGGCCTAGCCTAAATGAATAAAGAGTAAGGCAAAACAAATAGCCTAGTAGCCTAATGAAACATAGGCCTACGGATTGATGCAGTATCATTGCAACATTATTAAATGAATCTGTCACCATATGCCTACGTTTGCAAAGAGGAGAACAGTTTAATTTGATTCACAGTGAAACGTTACATTTAATTTACATGTTAACAATGAGTAGTTTTGGTTGTTGTTGGTGGCGTTATTGCGTCCCTTTTATGAATGCAAAATTGTTCCCTCGCGATTGGAAGCTCCTGTTGCCGCATAGGCTACGCATTTCAAAACATCGCAACGTGCCACAAAAAGCTGTTTGTGAATAGGTCTTAGTGAGTTAGGAGTCCTCTCGACTTCTTTTAAGCTGTCCCAGACATAGGTGCTACTTTTAGGTCTAAAATGCTTCGTGAATTACTTTTAGTGAGAAAAATTAGGAGTCCTAAAGTTAGGAGTGACACGCCCATTGTTTTTAGGAGTTGCTTCAAAATTCGCCACTTAGAGCTACTTTTAGCCTTAAAATTTGTGAATACGGCCCCTGGGCTACCATCACAAGGTGGCCCCCAAATTACCCGAGCCTGGCTCGGCGGTCTGAAGGGGACTATCGACAGCCTGATTTCAGGGTGGAGTCAATACACCTGCACTTGAGTGTTTCTGATTGATGCAGCCTATTTTTTAGTACCTGTGAACGTATCACTTACCTGTATATGCTCTGAAGAGGACATTTTGTTCAAGTACCTGTGAACATGCAACCTATATGCTCTGATGAAGACATTTTGTTGCAACACATAAGCCTGTTTAAATTAAAGGCTTTTTAACTATATAAACCAGTGTGCCTTCGAAGTTTTTTGGTTAGACTTAGATTGTTATGGCTCTGAAGTTTAACAAGTTAAACCAACCTAAGAGGTGAAGAGCCCCACAACCATGTTGGTGGTATTTGTTTACAAAAAGTAGCTCAAGCCAAAAAGGGAGAAAAGAAAGAACAACTAAGCAGAATACAATAGCTTAACGTTAAATAAACACACACACACACACCTGCTCAACTAAACTAAGCAGAATACAATAGCTTAACGTTAAATAAACACACACACACACACACACCTGCTCAACCTAACTAAGCAGAATACAATAGCTTAACGTTAAATAAACACACACACCTGCTCAACTAAACTAAGCAGAATACAATAGCTTAACGTTAAATAAACACACACACACACACACCTGCTCAACCTAACTAAGCAGAATACAATAGCTTAACGTTAAATAAACACACACACCTGCTCAACCTAACTAAGCAGAATACAATAGCTTAACGTTAAATAAACACACACACACACCTGCTCAACCTAACTAAGCAGAATACAATAGCTTAACGTTAAATAAACACACACACACACACCCTGCTCAACCTAACTAAGCAGAATACAATAGCTTAACGTTAAATAAACACACACACACACACACCTGCTCAACCTAACTAAGCAGAATACAATAGCTTAACGTTAAATAAACACACACACACCTGCTCAACCTAACTAAGCAGAATACAATAGCTTAACGTTAAATAAACACACACACACACACACCTGCTCAACCTAACTAAGCAGAATACAATAGCTTAACGTTAAATAAACACACACACACACACACACCTGCTCAACCTAACTAAGCAGAATACAATAGCTTAACGTTAAATAAACACACACACACACACCTGCTCAACCTAACTAAGCAGAATACAATAGCTTAACGTTAAATAAACACACACACACACACACCTGCTCAACCTAACTAAGCAGAATACAATAGCTTAACGTTAAATAAACACACACACACACACACCTGCTCAACTAAACTAAGCAGAATACAATAGCTTAACGTTAAATAAACACACACACACACACACCTGCTCAACTAAACTAAGCAGAATACAATAGCTTAACGTTAAATAAACACACACACACACACACCTGCTCAACCTAACTAAGCAGAATACAATAGCTTAACGTTAAATAAACACACACACACACACCCGCTCAACTAAACTTGCGCTCACCTGGTAGAAATGTGTTCATTACTTGTCTGCTGAATGAATTGATGTGAATGTTAAAGTCTGTTCTGTTTTCTCCTGTAGAGAGAGCTGACCCCAGAACACAGCAGACCTCCTCTTCAGCTGCAGACGTTAAAACCGAACAGACCCAGGTACTGTGTTGGATATTTGATGGAGGGTTTGTGAGTGTGTTTTGCAGACCCAGGTACTGAGTTGGATATTTGATGGAGGGTTTGTGAGTGTGTTTTGCAGACCCAGGTACTGTGTTGGATATTTGATGGAGGGTTTGTGAGTGTGTTTTGCAGACCCAGGTACTGTGTTGGATATTTGATGGAGGGTTTGTGAGTGTGTTTTGCAGACCCAGGTACTGTGTTGGATATTTGATGGAGGGTTTGTGAGTGTGTTTTGCAGACCCAGGTACTGTGTTGGATATTTGATGGAGGGTTTGTGAGTGTGTTTTGCAGACCCAGGTACTGTGTTGGATATTTGATGGAGGGTTTGTGAGTGTGTTTTTGCAGACCCAGGTACTGTGTTGGATATTTGATGGAGGGTTTGTGAGTGTGTTTTGCAGACCCAGGTACTGTGTTGGATATTTGATGGAGGGTTTGTGAGTGTGTTTTGCAGACCCAGGTACTGTGTTGGATATTTGATGGAGGGTTTGTGAGTGTGTTTTGCAGACCCAGGTACTGTGTTGGATATTTGATGGAGGGTTTGTGAGTGTGTTTTGCAGACCCAGGTACTGTGTTGGATATTTGATGGAGGGTTTGTGAGTGTGTTTTGCAGACCCAGGTACTGTGTTGATATTTGATGGAGGGTTTGTGAGTGTGTTTTGCAGACCCAGGTACTGTGTTGATATTTGATGGAGGGTTTGTGAGTGTGTTTTGCAGACCCAGGTACTGTGTTGGATATTTGATGGAGGGTTTGTGAGTGTGTTTTGCAGACCCAGGTACTGAGTTGGATATTTGATGGAGGGTTTGTGAGTGTGTTTTGCAGACCCAGGTACTGAGTTGGATATTTGATGGAGGGTTTGTGAGTGTGTTTTGCAGACCCAGGTACTGTGTTGGATATTTGATGGAGGGTTTGTGAGTGTGTTTTTGCAGACCCAGGTACTGTGTTGATATTTGATGGAGGGTTTGTGAGTGTGTTTTGCAGACCCAGGTACTGAGTTGGATATTTGATGGAGGGTTTGTGAGTGTGTTTTTTGCAGACCCAGGTACTGTGTTGGATATTTGATGGAGGGTTTGTGAGTGTGTTTTGCAGACCCAGGTACTGTGTTGGATATTTGATGGAGGGTTTGTGAGTGTGTTTTTTGCAGACCCAGGTACTGTGTTGGATATTTGATGGAGGGTTTGTGAGTGTGTTTTGCAGACCCAGGTACTGTGTTGGATATTTGATGGAGGGTTTGTGAGTGTGTTTTGCAGACCCAGGTACTGTGTTGATATTTGATGGAGGGTTTGTGAGTGTGTTTTGCAGACCCAGGTACTGTGTTGGATATTTGATGGAGGGTTTGTGAGAGTGTGTTTTGCAGACCCAGGTACTGTGTTGGATATTTGATGGAGGGTTTGTGAGTGTGTTTTGCAGACCCAGGTACTGAGTTGGATATTTGATGGAGGGTTTGTGAGTGTGTTTTGCAGACCCAGGTACTGTGTTGGATATTTGATGGAGGGTTTGTGAGTGTGTTTTGCAGACCCAGGTACTGTGTTGGATATTTGATGGAGGGTTTGTGAGTGTGTTTTGCAGACCCAGGTACTGTGTTGGATATTTGATGGAGGGTTTGTGAGTGTGTTTTGCAGACCCAGGTACTGAGTTGGATATTTGATGGAGGGTTTGTGAGTGTGTTTTGCAGACCCAGGTACTGTGTTGGATATTTGATGGAGGGTTTGTGAGTGTGTTTTGCAGACCCAGGTACTGTGTTGGATATTTGATGGAGGGTTTGTGAGTGTGTTTTGCAGACCCAGGTACTGTGTTGGATATTTGATGGAGGGTTTGTGAGTGTGTTTTGCAGACCCAGGTACTGAGTTGGATATTTGATGGAGGGTTTGTGAGTGTGTTTTGCGTAGAGTTGTTGCATTTCTCACTTCCTTCATATGTTTTAGGTACATGAGGAACAATCGAACACGGCTCCAGTCCTCAGGGTTAAACCAGACCCGTCCCCTACAGTCTGTGTGGTGCTGGTGGACTATCACCAATCACAGGACGGACAAGAGAAGAAAGAAGAGAACAGCAGAGATGCCGACCAATCTGAGAACGGTAAGAGACATCAGAGAAGTCGGACTCCCAGCAGTTTATTACACCAATAAATACACCACTCCTCTCTAGGGGTCTAGGGGTCATAGTACCTCAGGACCATAGGAACTAGGGATCATAGTACCCCAGGCCGATAGGAACTAGGGGTCATAGTACCCCAGGACCATAGGAACTAGGGGGCATAGTACCATAGGAACTAGGGATCATAGTACCCCAGGGCCATAGGAACTAGGGGTCATAGTACCCCAGGACCATAGGAACTAGGGGTCATAGTACCCCAGAGCCATAGGAACTAGGGGTCATAGTACCCCAGAGCCATAGGAACTAGGGGCCATAGTACCATAGGAACTAGGGATCATAGTACCCCAGGACACAAGGAACTAGGGGTGTAACAGTACACAAAACTCACAGTTCTGTGGGTACCTCGTTTTTTAAGTCACAGTATGGTTCATTTTTGGTACAGTAAGTCATAGGACACCTGGGAACATACAACCCTAAATCAGAAAAAGTTGGGACGTTGCGTAAAATGTGAATTAAAACAGAATGTAATAATCTGCAAATGTCGTAAACTCTTATGTTGGCCGTGTCCTTTTTACAACTAAATATCAGATGTTGAACATGATAAATTTGACTATGCCATGGAAAATTGAGATGGGGTAACACAATACTGGAAAAGTTGTGTTATTATAAAGAAAACAAAATGAGGTAACTGGCAATATGATTGGGTATGAAAAGGAGCATCCCAGAAAAGCAGGGTCTCTTAGGAGTAAAGATGTAGGGTTATTAATCACTCTGTGTAAACCTGTGTGGACAAATGATGACCCAATGTAATTTTAATGCTTCTTAACATGAAATTGTGATAGTATTTGGGGAGTTGATCATCTACACTGCATAATGTAGTTAAGACATGAGTCCACACGCACAGGACAAAGGTAAAGAGGGTGCTTGTAGACGCAAGCCAGCAATATTTCCGATTTATTGGCGTGAAGTTTCGTGCACAGTGACAAACAGGAGTGCAACATTCTCGAAAAACAATAAGCCGAGTATACTGCCATTACATCAGACATTACTGCAGGCTTCAACGTAGCTGTGTTTACGATTAGAAATGTCAAACAAATTTCGCCTATGTAGAACTCGATTGCACAGTTTGCATAGCCTACCGCTTTGTTCTTCTCCATAGTTTGATATACCAAAAATCCGAAGTACTTCCACATCGAATTCCTCAAGTTATTAGGGCCTATCACTAGTCTCTCTCATGTCACACAGGTTGATCGCGTTGTCCTCCATTTTTGGCATAACACGAGCAGCACAGCAGCTGATTGAAACAGCTGTTTCCGGTGCGTAAAATTGGTGGGAATGTTCTTTTTAGCTTTCGCAATGCTTACTGCACTTCTGAATTCTTTTATATTATATTCTTGTTTCTGAATTTTGTTACATCAATTTTTTTTATTTGTTTAATTCGTTTAAAATTAATAGTGTAACTTACATATTTGGTTAAAATCGATTCCCTATTTTAGTTTTCGAAACTTGTGTTGTTTGGTCCAATCGATTGTGCAGTCGATTTTCTTTTGAAATTACCTCAGCGCATTCACACAGGAGAGGCGCCATACACGTGCACTCATTGTGGAAAGAGCTTTAACCGAAAGACTAGTCCCAAACTAACACATTCACTCAGAAGAGAAGCTGCTCCGCTGCACTCAATGTGGAAAGGGTTTCACTCGAAAAGAAACGCTCAAACGACACCAGCACATTCACTCAGGAGAGAACAGAACAGAATTGTGTATCTCTTCAGCTGCAGTACTGCAACAGCTGCAACTTAAAACTGACCTGGTCTAGTATTTGTTTGATTAGGTGACTGTGTCTTCCTTTTTTTGTGTTTCACAAGTGGCGTGTATGTTTACGTGGCGTTGACATGCACGCTGATAGCGAGTTGGCTATTTTTGAAGTGGCGTGTATAGACCCTTTCAAGAGTTCCATTATCAGCATCATAGTTGGCCCCACAAGGCTTCCGTTTTAACATTCCATATGTTATCTTAATGCAGAGGAAGTAGACTGGGAACCAAATAGAACATGCAAGCATTGTTTTTGTTTTTATTGTTGAAAGGGTCTATATTTACAGAAAAACATAATGGCAGGTTGGATTAGGTGACTGTCTTCCTTTTTTGTGTGTTTAACAGGAAAAGGATCATCTCCCTCCCCATCCACCTTACACACAGAGGCGAAGATCACAACACACCAGAACACGCACACAAGGGAGAAACCATACTTCTGCAATCAGTGTGGCAAGAGTTTCGCTTTCATACAATATCTCAAAGCTCACCTCCGTATTCACACAGGAGTGAAACCACACCAATGCACTCAGTGTGGCAAGAGTTTCATTCGACGTAGGCATCTCGAGGATCACAAGCGCGTTCACACAGGAGAGAGACCATACCACTGTACTCAGTGTGGGAAGACTTTCCCACAAAAGACAAATCTCAGAATACATCAGCGTATTCACACAGGAGTGATGCCGTATCAGTGTACTCTATGTGGGAAGGGTTTCTATCAAAACAGTAACCTCAAAGCACATCAGCGCACTCACACAGGAGAGAAGCCATATAAGTGCACTCAGTGTAGCAAGAGTTTCACTTTCAATCATAATCTCAAAACTCACCTCCATACGCACACCGGAGAGAGATCATACCAGTGCACTCAGTGTGGGAAGAGTTTCCCTCAAGAGACAAGTCTCAAAGTACATCAACGCATTCACACAGGAGAAATGCCGTATCAATGTACTCAATGTGGGAAGGGTTTCTATAAAAGCAGTAATCTCAAAGCACATCAGCACATTCACACAGGAGAGAAGCCATATAAGTGCACTCAGTGTAGCAAGAGTTTCACTTACCTGGGTAGACTCAAACGACACCAGCTCAGTCACATAGGAGAAGTGCCGGCACTCTGAACTCTGTGAGGGAACAGTTTCAAACTCAACAGTTTCAAACTCAAACAACACCAGGGCAGCTCCCCCCCATTCTAGTCGGTCTGTGTGTGATGTGTTCATTTGTTTTTTTCCATTAAATCAACCAATCGATTCTGTATGACCTTTGACCCCGAGCCGTTCTAGTTAGTAACCATTACTGTAAAATGAAGGAGAGAGAAGAAAATGTGCAGCCTAGATCATTGATTGGAACATTTACTTTTAAAAAAAGGCCTGATGGTGTTGACAAAAATAAAGTGTTGATTAAAATAAAGTCCTCTGCAATGTCTGCAGCAAGGAATTTGCATATCACCGGAGTTTGTCAACTCTAAAGTCGCACATCAATGGAAAGAAATAGTGTTGACATTGAGGGGAGTTCATTTATTTTCATTGTGTCCCCTAGGTTATATCTGTGGACTGAAATGCCTTGTATGTGAAAAAAAACTTCTTCCCGAAGCACTTTTGAATTTATTTCCTCATTAGGTCATATCATAGATTATTATGGCCATTATTTGAACAGTGAAAATAATAATAAAAGTGTTTTTGAACTTTAATGTCACTAATACTGATTCAATGATTCATTTGAATTTAAATATTTAAAATACTTTCTCAGCAAAAATTATATATGCAATTAATTTAGATTAATTAATCACAGAGTATGTAATTAATTAGATTTTTTTTTTTATTGATTGACAGCCCTAATTAATATATTAACTGCCCCAGTGTATTAACCTCATAGCTGAAGAAATTTTGCAAAATCATTGTATAAGCCGCAGCCAATAGTTATGGAATTATGGAATCTGTTTCTAAAATCGAAATGGAAAAACACCGAGAACAAGTCATTTTGTTTACTTGCTAGAACACAATAGCCTGGAAAATTCAGACCCTGGTAATCTAGAAAGATTAAGGGTTGCAGCGCTGTCTTCATCAGTTTAGCTGGTTCCCCGGGATGCAAGGGGTAAAAGTAACGTGCATCATTGCTCATTGCCAGAGTGTCTCGCAGAGACAATTCCATTGTGCTCTCGAGAGAACTCTGGGTTTCCAGGGTAAGAACACAATTAGCTTGACCCAGAAGTCACTGTTGTCTTAAGCATAGCTTACAACGTTAATTTACCTAAAAACTATGTCCACACATACTAGAGTTTAAAATTGTACATATTGCAAAATAATTCCATCCACATATGCAAAAATAGCTGTTGAAGGCTGAGCATGTCAATCAAAGATATGGCACATATTATCCACTAGGTGGCAGTATGATATCAGGAATGAACTGCAGTTTGGCAATTCACTTGAAACGTGAAATCCTTCAGTTTACATAATCAACGTTCATGTTAGCCTACAGTCTATGGCCAGACAAGTCTCTGACATAATAACCTGCGCCATGTGTACACATAATTGGGGTTTTTAAATGCTCAAATGCATTTGGGTCTTTCACCACATGAAAACTCAGCTATTACTTAAAAAATAAAAACTGGCCAAAAGTTTTTGGATTGTGACGTTTTTTTCCTTTTCTTTAACATGTCAGATCTGAGATCGGCCAACATCGCCATATCTTTGATGTGTCAACAGCTGTTTTTGCTTATTGGTATGGATGGAATTATTTTGCAATGACCTATAGGAACAATCTGTGTTTTTAATCCCCTGTAATCTATGTGTGGACATACTCATTAAACAACATTAGATCAGTAAACTAACTGACTCCCGAAAATAAATAGAGTTGCAGTGTTTCCCACAGAAATGAATTCTATTTATGGTGGTAGGTTTGCAGAATTAACTTGAATGCAACCGTTTTTAACAAATTAGTGCAGTTATGATCGTGGTTATGATGCAGATATAAGCACAATTTAGCAAGTCGACTTTTATGCCAACAATTGCAGGATTGTTAATGGGTAAATTCACATACCATAGGCACCTCTCCATTTGAGGACAACAGTGACTTCCAGGTCACATCAATTATGTTCTGGCAAGTAAAGAAAACGAATAAAGAAAAACTGGGGGTGTCACTTGTCTTGTTATCTGATTTGTCTGTTTTCTTTTTGAGTACAACATTGGAAAAATTAAAAAACGACTCTTTATCTGTTTTCTTTTTGAGTACAACATTGGAAAAATGAAAAAACGACTCTTTATGGTTTTGTGGTTTTAGAAACTGATATAGAAAAAAAAACAAGTGCATTTTAGTGTTTTGATTGTTGGTTTTAAATGGATATACTCTATACACGGGTTTCCCGTTTACCAACAAAACTAGATGCGCGCGCAGCCATGAGGCAGAAGACGCTTGGTGGCCGTCCACAACGTTATAAACTTAACCTAAATAGTCAGCTGCTGTAAGCTACAATCGGATTTTTTTGTATACCCCTGTTGTCTCAATGATAATAACATCTCATTTCAAACTATATTTCAAAGTTTGACGTTCATTTGTATTATTAATATAACATCGTATTTCGTCATTTTTGGCGATTAGGGATATTGAACATATTTAACATTCTCTAACCATCGTGATTTCGAATTGGTGCAGTTTTCAGCACAAAAACTCATTTTATTCTTTTGCTCTTTTGCATTGCTCTATGCTGTTCTATGGTGCTTTCTGCCTCTTGGATGCGCACGCATGTTTTCGTGACGTTGCATAGAAATCCATGTATAGAAGAACATGATGTGCTGGTTGTCACTGGTTGTTTGATAGTCGGCTATGTGACTCAAAGGATAGATAGGATCGCAGAATTCTGTTTGCATGGAAACGGATCTGGGCATTTTTTCAAATACGAGAAAATTAACGTTTAGTTCCCAGACCACGTCTCATTGAGAAGTGGTGGCGCTAGCCAGGCTATTTATTGGGTGCCACGGATGTCTATCAAATGCGTTTGTGCATAGCTCATCATCGTCTTGCTTTCCCCCTTGTTCTGTGATCGGTCCCCTATCTCAGGCGAAAATTTGCTCCATGGTCTCCTGCACATGTGTGTCATCAGTCTACCGCATAGATAGACTAACAGAATCTTATAACGCTTTCACTACCACTGTTGTAGAAATCACACATTTTTACACATTCCAACATAAGGAATCATCCTGGGAAACTTGTAGAATAGTCAGAAACAGGTATCGTTTGTGGTGATGAATATGCACTATTATAGAATAGTCAGAAACGGGTATCGTTTGTGGTGATGAATACGCACTATTATAGAATAGTCAGAAACAGGTATTGTTTGTGGTGAGTACACAAGTCAGAAACAGGTATTGTTTCTGGTGATGTGATGAACATGCGCTATTACAGAATAGTCAGAAACAGGTTGGAGGAAAAATAGGAAGGACCAAATAGTATACTCAACACTGGTAAGAAAAGGTAATGGATTATGTTTGATTATTATTTGTAATTATCATTATCATGTAGCCTATATATTTATTTGACCTTTTGGTTGAGTAGCCAAAGGTTTGCTGCAACACTCTATACACTCCTGTACAGTAGGTGGCGGTATGCAACCTGTCAATAAGCTCAAGAAGAAGAAAAACAAAACAAAATCTGCCTGGTTGTTGTGAGTGGCTTATGCTAACACTTGTCTATTTTGTCACTGAGGTGCTGTAGTCTCTTTTTGTTATAGTCACAAGTCACCTGTTAATCTTAGCTGGGAGACGACTTGCAGAAGGGTTCGCCTGAAGCTTTTGTCGCTGCCAAATCACACCGATTCCGGGAGGTTACGAAGATTTGGCACGGATAAGGTAGGAGTCGCGCTCCGGCTTGGCTATATTGTTTGGAGGAAATTCTATCAAGGGTGCTCTGCCTAGTGACAATAATAAAACATCATCCGACATCACTGAACACTAGGCTACTGTATACAATGTATATGAGGCCGCAGCAGACGCTGTCGTCCCCCAGTAGGCCTACCTAATATGTGTACAGCTACAGGTTTTCGCCGCCCGCACGGTTTTCTATCTTTTTTTTTTACCAAGCGTTGTGTCCCCTCTGGATTCTACACCACCGGTGTCACGCTAGACGAAAATATATTCTTTAGCCACCACCGTAGTCTTCAATTTTCGGGGCTTGTTAACTTCCAGTCTAGTTTTGTTAACACGAGACCGCTTGTCAAATCTAGATTGGTATCCGGGTTTCTTTCTCGTCCCCTCCGGATTCTGCACCGGTGTCGCGCTAGACCAGTGGTCCCCAAACGACAACCCGCCACCTCATTTTGGGTGGCCTAGCAAAACATGTCCGTGGTATATAACATCTGGCCCGCACGGGAGTACGACATCGTCAAACTATGACCTCCGTAATTTACTTGGTAATTTCCCCCATTTATTCTCTATGGCGAGTCTCAACAGTACACATGTAATACTCTTTTTGTCCACTGGTGATTGTTTTGGCGCTGTTTACCGTCGAAAACGGAATAGGCCTGCCTGCAAGCTATGTAAGAGGCCTATGCTGACTGCATCAGTGCTCAAAGTATTCTAAAAGTTTATCAATTAATTGTTAATAACTAACTAACTAACTTCTATTTAAGTAATTTCTGGGATAATTATTTCTATTTTTTATTCACTCGTTCAAATGTTAATAGAGTTCACAAAGTTCTCATCAGGTGATTTCAGATGTTTTTGCCAGCACTTCATGAAACTCTCATAGTTTGAGAACTTCAAATTATTTGTAGGATATTGCTTGTTCACAACTTGAACTGTGCAAAGACACAGAGTTCAGAGTTCACACATTTTTAATAAAATACTTTTGGGACTCCCTGCTAATACTTTTGGGAATGCTAAAGTCTTTTATTAGTATTATTTCATTTGAGCTACGTTTTACACTGATATGGCATGATGGCAACATAAACAAATCTAACAATGGTATTAAATTGCAGTAGCCTACAGTATGATTAAATGTATTTATTAATTAAATTTAATATTCAACTAGTTTTCCCTCGTCTCTTGAATTTCCCCTTGGGGATCAATAAAGTATCTCTCTCTCTCTCTCTCTCTCTCTCTCTCTCTCTCTCTATCTCTATCTATCGATCTATCTATCTCTCTATCTCTCTCTAACTCAGGTAGAGGTAGAGTAACAGACTGCTGTTGTTCACAGCACTAAGCTATTTATGGTTACTGATATACTCAGAGTCTCTGGCCCTCTCTTAGGCCATCCTTAAAAATAGTTTCGTTTGCCGTAACCCGACCGACCCTGTCAATTTAGAACCGACCCAAATATTTATTTTTTTCCCCATTTAGTCCGACCGACTTGCCGGTTGTAAACTTGCGTTAAGACCGACCGATTTTTTTTTTTTTTTTACTCTAAACAACCAAGAACCAAGTATAGGCATAATAAAGTCAAAAGTCAAAGTCTGCTTTGTTGTCAATTTCTTCACATGTCAGGAAATTGACAATAAAGCAGACTTTGACTTTTGACTTTATTATGCCTTTATTGTTATACATGATAATAATGATTGTTATAATGATAATGACAATTTGATTGGGGGTGTTGGGTACGTGTAGATGAGCCCTATGACCCCAAAGTCATGAGATTTGCAATGGTGCGCCTGAAGGCACGGGTTGAGGATCCAGTCAGTTACGTCACAATATGCACATTTGTTTAAATTCATACCTACATAATCACCATGACCAAAAATCTTGAAAAAAAAAAATATTGACCTACCTACCGACCCATTTTCTTTTTTTTTTTTTGGCTGTTACTGCAAACGAGAATATTTGTAAGGATGGCCTCAGAGCCAGGCATAGTGAGCTGGCCCTCAGAAGAAAACGTTTGGGCCACTGCACTAGACGCCACCGCTAGTCTTCGATTTTCCGGGGCACATTAACTTCCGTCTAGTTCTGTTAACCCAGACCGGTTGTCAAATCTCAATTGTTAGCAGGTTCGTCTGGGTTCTCCCAGGCTACTTGCAGAAAACGGTGTCAGGGATCAGTTCTGCCTTCTGTCACGTTAGCCTACTGGCTGTGACTGCAGCTGTTCAAGCAGGTTTCCTGACGAGTAATTTGCTGTGAACACGGAAGACAGGAGATGCGCAACACCGGTTATGTCGGAATTTATTTATAGACCCTTTCAACAATAAAAACAAAAACAATGCTTGAACATTCTATTTGGTTCCCAATCTACTTTCTCTGCATTAAGATAACATATGGAATGTTAAAACGGAAGCCTTGTGGGGCCAACTATGATGCTGATAATGGAACTCGCTTGAAAGGGTCTATAATAGTGTAGCTATGTTTTGGAGGTTTGCTTGTTTTATAATAATGTGTGTGTGTGTGTGTGTAGATGAATGAGGTTAGTCAGCATATGGACTTGAGTCACACGCAAGCCTGCATCGACCTTGAGAGGGCCACCCAAATCATCACACAAGCTTTACAGGTAAGAGACACACACACGAAAACGCAAGGAAGCATTACAGGTAGAATTTGTATTGTGAAATAATATTGGCACAAAGTTTGCAGTTTCTTTGTCTTCATCTTCATGGAATAACCTAGCGAAGCCTAGCTGCATTATTATGACCGCCGCTAGCGAAGCCTAGCTGCATTATTATGACCGCCGCTAGCGAAGCCTAGCTGCATTATTATGACCGCCGCTAGCGAAGCGGTCATATAGGGATCATGGAATAACCTAGCTGCATTATTATGACCGCCGCTAGCGAAGCGGTCATATAGGGATTGTCAAAGGTTTCCCCCCCTTGTCATTTACTTCCTGAATTTTTGGTCAACGATACCCGGGACACCGAACCACCGGGGCACATGAAATTTGGTGGGTATGTAGCCCCACTAGACTTTTACGGAAAAAATTTGTTTCGTCCCCGGGGGCCACTACCTCCCCGTGCTGGGCCCCCCGAACCGCAAAAAAAGCAGTTTTTCCTAAATAACTACCTGAACCGTGGCACTGAGGATGAAGAATCTTTTATGGTATGTTGGTCTCAAGGGCCCACATCAACCTGGCCCATAATCACTCATTTGTGATTTGCACCCCCCCGGTAATCACCCCTATCTTCAGTTAAGATGTTCAGAACTGCACCAAATTGTAGGTGTATGATTGACCTGGCATTCTCTGGGGGTATGCCAAGTTTCATAGAATTTCATCTATGGGGGGGTCCTAAAAAAATTAGGTTATGTGTACATTTAGTGACTGTACACTCATTGGCCTGTAGATGGCGGTGCACACATATACACATGCACACACACACAGGCACCCACATACTATCGGTATTAGAACGGCCGATACATAATTACAAATTCAGTAGGATTAAAAGAAAGCCAAAATAAATATTCATCATCATAGTCATGGCTGCATTTCCAGTATTGGTAGTCGTATAAGTATAGTATATATACTTTTTTGATCCCGTGAGGGAAATTTGGTCTCTGCATTTAACCCAGTCGGTGAATTAGTGAAACACAAACAGCACACAGTGAACACACAGTGAGGTGAAGCACACACTAATCCGGCGCGAGTGAGCTGCCTGCTACAATGGCGGCGCCCGGGGAGCAGTGAGGGGTTAGGTGCCTTGCTCAAGGGCACTTCAGCCGCGGCCCACTGGTCAGGGCTCGAACCGGCAACCCTCCGGTTACAAGTTCAGAGTGCTAACCAGTGGGCCACGGCTGCCCACCTGCAATAAGGACCTAGGTAATGTTACCGTTAGCGTTGGTTGAGTGATGGAGGCCAATTTGATTGATTGCATTTGTAGAAAACTATAAATGCGGTTATTCCAAGCAAATTGATAGCAGTACTGTAATTGTATCTTTCGACTGTCATTTGTTGCACGTGCTACAAAAATCATTCTGTGCAATGGAAGATTTACCAACGTTACACCGGGTCTGATACAGTTTTGCCTATACATCGTGAGACGCCTGTTTATTTTGTTTTAAGTGCGCAGGGGTGTGTGAGGGGGAATCGATGTGCTTTGATTCCAGCTTGGTAGTTGTAGTCTGTGAAATTAAAAGCATGTGTGTGTGAAGTATCCAAACAATGACACCTTCATTTCATTATGGCTGCTTTAGCAACACACCTTAAGCTACTGAGTAGTGGGTCCCATTTAGAAGTGGCTACTTCATTCGCGCTTTCCTTGACTCATGGAGCTGCGTGAATTTTATTAAAACTTTTCGCCACGATATGGCAGTTTAAGTCCGCTTGATACTGTAAGGCATAAGCCATTGGTTTCCAAAGGAGATTTTATTTATTATTAAGCCAGCATAGCCTATTGACAATTTATGTTGTAAATAGGCCCACCTTATAAGCCTACCTGTAGCTTAAGGAAGCTAACAGCTTTCTATTAGGATCTAGTTTGTTTGTTACAGTTTTGTCATAACTCCCTGATGCATTTTTGCATTTAGAATAGCCAGAGCGTGGATATCTCAATCGGAAAATTAAACAATATCGGGTGCCTATGGACTAGGCTGGGTGAACCCAGCCTGATCTGCCAGCTATTTATTTTTTTATTTCTTAAAAGATTAAGCTTGGTCTGGTGAAAGCCAGACTAGCCATGGACCTCAGTTACACAATGCAAGGGAACATGAATCAGCCTATATTTGCACGAACAATAACGGACAACAGCTCTTCAACTTTGGCCCGTTAAAATGTGTATGAACAGTCTAGCGACGCATTTCATCAAGGCCCATTTGGACATGTCAGTTATTTAAACCACTGGTTAGATGTAAAACAGCATTTCGTTTCAGACTACTGTTACTTAATTTGTGCATTAACAATAACGTTTCAGACTACTGTTACTTAATTTGTGCATTG